>NC_079430.1:18993253-19003253 GCF_026213295.1 Gadus chalcogrammus
CATACACTCTAATAACGAACGTCTCCACAGGCCACCTCTTGGTTACTTTGACACGAAAGTGTTGTCACCACCGTTGGTTTACATTCAGCCTTTTTTAGAGGATAGATCTGCCCTCTATGGACTGCAGCTGATTGTTGTTGTTTTGTTGCATCCAGCAGCAGATACGATGAATACCGACCAGCTGATACTTAAATGCCATTATAGGAACTACCTGTTGGGCTCACAAAAACTTTTTTGGGGGGGCTTTTGAGTAACTTTCCCTTCGTGGCTTTCACGTCATCGCTCCTCGTTGTCTCCTGCTGTGGAAGGCTTCCATCTCCTCCATCTCCAACCTCTTCACTGTCCACATCAATCCCCTCATCTCCTCTCCTCACCCTCCTCCCTGAAGGCTCCTAGCAGGCTTTGACGTCCCCTCCTTCAAAGAGAGCAGCTTGTGGGAGATACCTCGCTGTCGGTCAGAGCCGTGGGTACGTCATCAGGCTTGACGTCTCGCCAGCTAGGCCTCCAGAATACCAATGCGTGGGAAAGGAGTGAAACTAGTCAAAGCGTCAAACCCTGTTTTGAATCATCAATCCCTCTGTCCTTTACTCTGGGGTAGGCTTAGCAGCTGAAGCAGTGACGACTCAGAGGTCAGAGCCGTAGATAGGATAACACCCGTTCTGAGTGGTTCTCTGCTGTAAATATTCTGAGCTCCACATCACACCTCACCGTGGGAGGACACTTCCCTCCTACGGCATCAGGGTGCAGATAAGTCATCCAGAGGCTAGATAAGACATCCGACCACAGCCGCAAAACACACAAAAGGCTTTTATTGTGCTTTTAAGAATTCTAAATGTGCGAGATTTTATTAAGAAACAAAAAAATACCAAGAAAAACCTGAGTGAAAAGTTTATACAATAGGATGCTTGATTATCAAGTTGCTGAAGATGAAGATGGATAGATGAAGACACACTCTATATCCATCTTAACCTGGTTAGGACAATGCTTATATTCAATCTGGTATCATCAGAACCTCTAATCTTACTTAGTTTACTATTACAAAAACACACATACTACTATTTAGTCATTTACTAGTTTGCCATTCAGAATTGTACGTTTGTCTTAGCGTCACTATGAGCAGGTGGGTGGTTAGGCCAATAGGCCATCTTGTTTTCAGGAGGCCTCTGTTAGACATTGCGGGTCTTGAACCTTGACCCTTTGTCGTCGTAGAGAGACACCAGGCCTGTCAGTGTGTGGTTCCTCTGACCTTAGCCCCTCGGTCTCCTCGTGATCCTACAGCACCAGGCAGTCCCTGATCTCCATCTCTCCCTGGGGTCCCAGATGATCCCTTGAACCCTGGGAAGCCAGGGAAGCCGTTGGCGCCCTATAGGCAGAGCACACAGTGATGACACGATAGGAAGGACTTCTTGAAAACAGCCAAGTATTTAAAGACCAAATGTGATTAGAGATGTGATTAGATTAAGCCCCTCCAAGTTAGAAGTGGGAGAACGTCAGAATGAAAACAATGTCAATAACAGTGTTCTGTCCACTTTAACTGGCTGTGCGTCGAAAAAGGACGTAGCTCGGATGGCTGGGTGGGGTGAACGGGTGACTGGGTGGGGTCTGGGAGTGTTGATGGGTTTGGGAGTGTTGATGGGTTTGGGAGTGTTCATGGGTTTGGGAGTGATGGTTTGGGAGTGTTCATGGGTCTGGGAGTGTTGATGGGTTTGGGAGTGTTGATGGGTTTGGGAGTGTTGATGGGTTTGGGAGTGTTGATGGGTTTGGGAGTGTTGATGTGTTTGGGAGTGTTGATGGGTTTGGGAGTGTTGTTGGGTTTGGGAGTGTTGATGGGTTTGGGAGTGTTGATGGGTTTGGGAGTGTTGATGGGTTTGGGAGTGTTGATGGGTTTGGGAGTGTTGATGGGTTTGGGAGTGTTGATGGGTTTGGGAGTGTTGATGGGTTTGGGAGTGTTGATGGGTTTGGGAGTGTTGATGGGTTTGGGAGTGATGGTTTGGGAGTGTTGATGGGTTTGGGAGTGTTGATGGGTTTGGGAGTGTTGATGGGTTTGGGAGTGTTCATTGGTTTGGGAGTGTTGATGGGTTTGAGAGTGTTGATGGGTTTGGGAGTGTTGATGGGTTTGGGAGTGTTCATGGGTTTGGGAGTGTTCATGGGTTTGGGAGTGTTGATGGGTTTGGGAGTGTCCATCGGTTTGGGAGTGTTGATGGGTTTGGGAGTGTTGATGGGTTTGGGAGTGTTGATGGGTTTGGGAGTGTTGATGGGTTTGGGAATGTTGATGGGTTTGGGAGTGTTGATGGGTTTGGGAGTGATGGTTTGGGAGTGTTGATGGGTTTGGGAGTGTTGATGGGTTTGGGAGTGTTGATGGGTTTGGGAGTGTTGATGGGTTTGGGAGTGTTGATGGGTTTGGGAGTGTTCATGGGTTTGGGAGTGTTCATGGGTTTGGGAGTGTTGATGGGTTTGGGAGTGTCCATCGGTTTGGGAGTGTTGATGGGTTTGGGAGTGTTGATGGGTTTGGGAGTGTTCATTGGTTTGGGAGTGTTGATGGGTTTGGGAGTGTTGATGGGTTTGGGAGTGTTGATGGGTTTGGGAGTGTTGATGGGTTTGGGAGTGTTCATTGGTTTGGGAGTGTTGATGGGTTTGGGAGTGTTGATGGGTTTGGGAGTGTTGATGGGTTTGGGAGTGTTGATGGGTTTGGGAGTGTTCATTGGTTTGGGAGTGTTGATGGGTTTGGGAGTGTTGATGGGTTTGGGAGTGTTGATGGGTTTGGGAGTGTTGATGGGTTTGGGAGTGTTCATTGGTTTGGGAGTGTTGATGGGTTTGGGAGTGTTGATGGGTTTGGGAGTGTTGATGGGTTTGGGAGTGTTGATGGGTTTGGGAGTGTTGATGGGTTTGGGAGTGTTGATGGGTTTGGGAGTGTTGATGGGTTTGGGAGTGTTGATGGGTTTGGGAGTGTTGATGGGTTTGGGAGTGTTGATGGTTTGGGAGTGTTCATTGGTTTGGGAGTGTTGATGGGTTTGGGAGTGTTGATGGGTTTGGGAGTGTTGATGGGTTTGGGAGTGTTGATCGGTTTGGGAGTGTTGATGGGTTTGGGAGTGTTGATGGGTTTGGGAGTGATGGTTTGGGAGTGTTGATGGGTTTGGGAGTGTTGATGGCTTTGGGAGTGTTGATGGGTTTGGGAGTGTTGATGGGTTTGGGAGTGTTGATGGGTTTGGGAGTGTTGATGGGTTTGGGAGTGTTGATGGGTTTGGGAGTGTTGATGGGTTTGGGAGTGTTGATGGGTTTGGGAGTGTTGATGGGTTTGGGAGTGTTGATGGGTTTGGGAGTGTTGATGGGTTTGGGAGTGTTCATTGGTTTGGGAGTGTTGATGGGTTTGGGAGTGTTGATGGGTTTGGGAGTGTTGATGGGTTTGGGAGTGTTGATGGGTTTGGGAGTGTTCATTGGTTTGGGAGTGTTGATGGGTTTGGGAGTGTTGATGGGTTTGGGAGTGTTGATGGGTTTGGGAGTGTTGATGGTTTGGGAGTGTTGATGGTTTGGGAGTGTTGATGGGTTTGGGAGTGTTGATGGGTTTGGGAGTGTTGATGGGTTTGGGAGTGTTGTTGGGTTTGGGAGTGTTGATGGGTTTGGGAGTGTTGATGGGTTTGGGAGTGTTGATGGGTTTGGGAGTGTTGATGGGTTTGGGAGTGTTGATGGGTTTGGGAGTGTTGATGGGTTTGGGAGTGTTGATGGGTTTGGGAGTGTTGATGGGTTTGGGAGTGATGGTTTGGGAGTGTTGATGGGTTTGGGAGTGTTGATGGGTTTGGGAGTGTTGATGGGTTTGGGAGTGTTGATGGGTTTGGGAGTGTTGATGGGTTTGGGAGTGTTGATGGGTTTGGGAGTGTTGATGGGTTTGGGAGTGTTGATGGGTTTGGGAGTGTTGATGGGTTTGGGAGTGTTCATGGGTTTGGGAGTGTTGATGGGTTTGGGAGTGTTGATGGGTTTGGGAGTGTTGATGGGTTTGGGAGTGTTGATGTGTTTGGGAGTGATGATGGGTTTGGGAGTGTTGATGATGAGATTCTTGTAATCAAACGTGCTGAGAGGTATGGACTGGCCATCGTTTTTCATTTGCAGGAGTTGTTATAGGATTCGATTTAATTGATAACATTATTGAAATCACTATTGATCAGCATTGACGACAGATATGTCCTGATTATTTTAAGCTACGAGTCAGTTGAAATGTTCCACACTGCGGCTTTTAGTTGTGAACAAGTGACTTGATAGCAACAAGAGTTATGGCAGCAATGAATCTGAAATAATCAAATACAACAATATTTGACCCAAAGTAAAGGATCTCCTCTTATAATTAATTCTAAATAAACAATTTGCATATCTGTATATTTGTATATCATATAATGTAGACCTAGGCATCGATTCAATTGTTGCTCATATAATACTGACTTGATCGACATATGTTTATATTCTTTTTTCTTCCTTTACTCTTCCATACCTGGCCATGCCAGTCTAGTGTGAATAGATAGGGGACATCTATCAAACACCACAGCACAGTTATTTTAAATTACTGAAACAATACTACTATCTCGCATATAAAGTCATGCCTGAAAATATCATGTGACACATACCAGAGGAAGATTAATGTAACCCCAATATAGACCTCATGAACCAAGGCAATACATGCAAACAAATGTAAACATTGAATTGAGTTACCTTAACGCCATTCAGTCCAGCAGTGCCATCAATCCCATCGATGCCTCCATCGCCCTTATCCCCCTGAGAGGGACCACGGAACAAAGACATACCAATAAGAAGTAGAACATAAGATTATATTTATGTACGAGTATTATATATACAATATTTATTTTATCATTGGTGAGCTGTTTATTTTAATCCAACGTGTGTCAGTGTGAGTACATATGTGTGTTTGTGTGTGTGTGTGTGTGTGTGTGTGTGTGTGTGTGTGTGTGTGTGTGTGTGTGTGTGTGTGTGTGTGTGTGTGTGTGTGTGTGTGTGTGTATGTCTGTGTGAGTGTGCCTACCTGTGTGTTTGAGTGTGTGCGTACGTCTTTGTGTGCGTACGTCTTTGCTTACATGTCCTTGTGTGTGTGTGCCTACTGATGTGCGTGTGTGTGTGTATGTGTGTGTCAATGTATGCGATTGTGTATGTGTGTTTGAGTGTGCCTACAAGCGTTTGTGCGTGCGTGCGTGCATGCGTGCATACCTTGCGCCCTGTGATACCGTTAAGTCCGGGCATTCCCGGGTTGCCGGGGGATCCCATTTCACCCTTTCACACGAGGAATGTCCACATAAACGTCAAAGCATCATGGAGCCCGGACAACTCCCCAACTCCAGTTCATTTCAGATCAGTTTGAACCAGTCCTCTCTTATCTAAGACTGCAAAACAGCTTCTATCATAGAGCTGTGACACTACTGAACCCTACCCCCCACCCACACTGACCCTCCCCGTCTCATACACACTACTGAACCCTACCCCCCACCCACACTGACCCTCCCCGTCTCATACACACTACTGAACCCTACCCCCCACCCACACTGACCCTCCCCGTCTCATACACACTACTGAACCCTACCCCCCACCCACACTGACCCTCCCCGTCTCATACACACTACTGAACCCTACCCCCCACCCACACTGACCCTCCCCGTCTCATACACACTACTGAACCCTACCCCCCACCCACACTGACCCTCCCCGTCTCATACACACTACTGAACCCTACCCCCCACCCACACTGACCCTCCCCGTCTCATACACACTACTGAACCCTACCCCCCACCCACACTGACCCTCCCCGTCTCATACACACTACGCACTACCCCCCACCCACACTGACCCTCCCCGTCTCATACACACTACTGAACCCTACCCCCCACCCACACTGACCCTCCCCGTCTCATACACACTACTGAACCCTACCCCCCACCCACACTGACCCTCCCCGTCTCATACACACTACGCACTACCCCCCACCCACACTGACCCTCCCCGTCTCATACACACTACTGAACCCTACCCCCCACCCACACTGACCCTCCCCGTCTCATACACACTACGCACTACCCCCCACCCACACTGACCCTCCCCGTCTCATACACACTACTGAACCCTACCCCCCACCCACACTGACCCTCCCCGTCTCATACACACTACTGAACCCTACCCCCCACCCACACTGACCCTCCCCGTCTCATACACACTACTGAACCCTACCCCCCACCCACACTGACCCTCCCCGTCTCATACACACTACGCACTACCGCCACTTTTTATTTTTTAAACATTCTATTTTTTATATTGATGTTTGTATATTATATATTTACATTTTATATTTATAACTGTGCAGCTGGAGGATTGCTCCACCAACATTTAGTTGTCTAGTACAATGACAACACAGATACCCTATCTATCTATGAAAATAGCAGAGTGCGTCAGTTCCCCTTCAGATAATCGTTCTCTAAGGACCTACCATTCCCCCGGTCAGCCCAGGACTGCCCATACGTCCCAGTATCCCATGGAGACCCTGAAAGAAACCCCAGAAGAAACCAGGTGAGAAACCTCAGGGTCAGACCTTAATGACCTCCCATTCATGGTCTCAGCTTTTGACTGATACAGAGTCAATACATGCAGTAGGTCTTAGCAGACAAAACGAGTCACTCGGTCACTCCCCATTAAATTGCACATTACTTCCAATCTACGATTGCTAATGATAAAGAACATTGGATCTATGCACATCCAATACTCAAATGAACCGCTGTAAACAGAACATCTGAATATCAAGTCAACAAATCAGAAAAGTTACAAAAGGAAACATATAACGAGGCAAAACCAGGGCCATGACGTTTTTTCATGAATGTCCAGTTCATGAGATAACTGATAGTAGCATTGTATGCTACGGTCCAGTTGAATATAGAGTACTATAGTAGCATTGTATGCTACGGTCCAGTTGAATATAGAGTACTATAGTAGCATTGTATGCTACGGTCCAGTTGAATATAGAGTACTATAGTAGCATTGTATGCTACGGTCCAGTTGAATATAGAGTACTATAGTAGCTCAGCCTTTACCTTCTGTCCCCTCTGGCCTGTATCTCCAGATGGACCTTGTTCTCCTGCATCTCCCTGTCCAAAAGAAGAACGCCACGATGTGAACCAAAGTACAACCAGACCTCTCTCGGACCCCTCAAAGACCCGTCTACAGCGCTGAGCGCGCTGTGATCTTTGTGTCGTTCTCTTGTGGATGAAGACCCTCGACGGGCCCCTACCTGGTCTCCTCTCTTTCCCTGCAGGCCGATCTCCCCCTTGTCTCCCTTCGTCCCGTCCACTCCGTGATCCCCGTTACGGCCCTTCATTCAGAGAACAGCACTCAGTACGCACCAAGGTAAAACGACATCATGTGTGTGATGGTGGATATGTGTGTGTGTGTGTGTGTGTGTGTGTGTGTGTGTGTGTGTGTGTGTGTGTGTGTGTGTGTGTGTGTGTGTGTGTGTGTGTGTGTGTGTGTGTGTGTGTGTGTGTGTGTGTGTCAAGGCAGGTACATGTCTGTGATTAGCCCTTAATGGCAGTTACAGTCTCAAAGGGATTCACAGGCCACATTGTGTAACAACTAACGCTAACATCAAGCCCTCTTTAGGACTTAAACTCCCTTATTTATCAAGGAAGAAACCTTGAGATCGAGCAGAAGATCAGAGAGTCATAATGGACATACATAATTGTAGCTCTGTGTGTGTCTGTATGTGTGTCTGTGTGTGTTTGTGAGTGTCTGCGTGCGTGTGTGTGTGTGTGCGCTCCACCTTTTCCCCATTGATACCGGGCTCCCCAGGATCCCCCTGAAAGATAATCAACAGTATAACATATACAGTAATTAATACAACAAATAAAATATATCAATCTAAAACATGATGCAATGAGTTTCCAGAAGCTCTAGCCCTCCACAGCTGGACTCTGTTAAGGTGGACTCTGTTAGGATGGGCTCTGTTAAGATGGACTCTGTTAAGCTGGACTCTGTTAAGATGGACTCTGTTAAAATGGACTCTGTTAAGCTGGACTCTGTAAAGCTGGACTCTGTTAAACTGGACTCTCTTAAGATGGACTCTGTTAAAATGGACTCTGTTAAGCTGGACTCTGTTAAGCTGGACTCTGTAAAGCTGGACTCTGTAAAGCTGGACTCTGTTAAACTGGACTCTCTTAAAATGGACTCTGTTAAGCTGGACTCTGTTAAGCTGGACTCTGTAAAGCTGGACTCTGTAAAGCTGGACTCTGTTAAACTGGACTCTCTTAAGATGGACTCTGTTAAGCTGGACTCTGTAAAGCTGGACTCTGTTAAGCTGGACTCTGTTAAGATGGACTATGTTAAGCTGGACTATGTTAAACTGGACTCTGTTAAACTGGACTCTGTTAAGCTGGACTCTGTTAAGCTGGACTCTGTTAAACTGGACTCTGTTAAACTGGACTCTGTTAAACTGGACTCTGTAAAGCTGGACTCTGTAAAACTGGACTCTGTTAAGCTGGACTCTGTTAACCTGGACTCTGTTAACCTGGACTCTGTTAAGTTGCTCTGACCTTCTGGCCCACAGGGCCCCGGGCCCCAAACGGGCCGACTCCCCCCTTGGCGCCGGCGTCTCCCTTCAGCCCCTGCAGACAAGGGGAACAGTACACCACCCATCAGCCATAGGGAACAGTACACCACCCATCAGCCATTGGGAACAGTACACCACCCATCAGCCATAGGGAACAGTACACCACCCATCAGCCATAAAGAACAGTACACCACCCATCAGCCATAGGGAACAGTACACCACCCATCAGCCATAGGGAACAGTACACCACCCATCAGCCATAGGGAACAGTACACCACCCATCAGCCACAGGGAACAGTACACCACCCATCAGCCATAGGGAACAGTACACCACCCATCAGCCATAGGGAACAGTACACCACCCATCAGCCATATCTAGACCAGGGGAACAGTACACCACCCATCAGCCATAGGGAACAGTACACCACCCATCAGCCACAGGGAACAGTACACCACCCATCAGCCATAGGGAACAGTACACCACCCATCAGCCACAGGGAACATTACACCACCCATCAGCCATAGGGAACAGTACACCACCCATCAGCCATAGGGAACAGTACACCACCCATCAGCCATACTCAAAGACAGACCAGGCTCTCAGGGGCGGACCTCTGGGTGGGCCTCTGGGTGGGCCTAAAATAATATCTTTAATTGTCTTTTCTCATACAGTATATGCCTTTTCTTGAAATACATTTTGAATGAGCCTATATGTGTGTACTATGTGTGTACTATATGTGTGTACTTGTTTAAGCTTTAAAACAAGCCAGGCCCATCCAGATGTCCCCAGGCCCCCCCCTAGATGACGTTCTGGCTCCGCCCCTCGGCGCGGTGCACACATGGTCTCATGCAGAGTCTGCTCCTAAGGATGGAGGACGAGCGGGATCGCTTCCAAGGTTATGGAACTGAAACAGGTTTTTTGAAACCCGCATGTGAAATTGTCGACAACAATTTACAATCAACGAGCTAGCTTTGCTGAACGGGAATATATAAATAAATACATGAATTCATTTAAATGTTTCATGTTTCTATTGAAGCTTCATTTATTGAGGAAGGCTCCTGGAGGCTCAGCACCTCTTTTGGAAGGGAGGCCAGATAGTGGCACAGACCAACAACACCAGACACAAACAGACCAACAACACCAGACACAAACAGACCAACAACACCAGACACAACAGACCAACAACACCAGACACAAACAGACCAACAACACCAGACACAACAGACCAACAACACCAGACACAAACAGACCAACAACACCAGACACAACAGACCAACAACACCAGACACAAACAGACCAACAACACCAGACACAAACAGACCAACAACACCAGACACAATCAGACCAACAACACCAGACACAAACAGACCAACAACACCAGACACAAACAGACCAACAACACCAGACACAAACAG
>NC_079430.1:19010753-19055719 GCF_026213295.1 Gadus chalcogrammus
CACACACACACACACACACACACACACACACACAGTGTAGACCTTGCAGGCTCACTGGTTGGATCCCAACGGGGCCCATGCTATGAATGCACTCATAGGATAAAAGGCCCACGTTGTGATGATGTATTTATTAGGGCCGTGCCGCCGAGGGAACAGCGAGGATAAGACGTGCGGAGAACACGCCAGCGTTTACCTTTTGTCCTGGCTCCCCGATCTCTCCCTGGGGACAGAGATAACAGAGAAGATCTGTCAGAGCTTTACATAATAACCCTCACACGACACCACTGGTACCAACGCTGCTGGGGAGAAGAGAGAGAACCAAACTCAACGACGAGTCAGCACAAAGTCTTGTGTTGCATTGATGTGGGGGAGGTGACAAAGAGAATAATTAACAGCCTGTTAACATGGGCACCGATGCAGAGAGGAGACGGAAATTGGAGGCGAAAAAATGTCACCTAAAATCTGTGACGGGATAGAGGTCGGGCACACACACACACACACACACACACACACACACACACACACACACACACACACACACACACACACACACACACACACACACACACACACACACACACACACACACACACACACACACACACACACACACACACACACACACACACACACACACACACACACACACACACACACACACACACCCCCGAACCCAACTGCGTCAATCCATGATGTTTGCTTACGTCATGTATTGACGCAGTTGGGTTCGGGTGAGTAGAGGGCTTTGTTGTTTCTGTGTGTGTGTGTGTGTGTGTGTGTGTGTGTGTGTGTGTGTGTGTGTGTGTGTGTGTGTGTGTGTGTGTGTGTGTGTGTGTGTGTGTGTGTGTGGGGGGGGGGGGGGGGGGGTTATTAAATGATGAACCAGCCGTCCGCGATACATGGCTGGACATAAATGAGGTGCAGTTTAGCACTTGACACATAAACACAGCTACACATTCAGCCCCGTGAGTAATACTCCTAAGTTTGGACATTTCAAGAGGGAATGACCCAGTGTGTTGTTGGAGACGTTCGATACAACTCTTGTGTTATTACTTTATTTCTTATTTTATTTCATGCCGTTTTCATTTTGGAAATTGCATCATCACCTTTGCCCCGTGATTAAGAATACTAACTTTGGACATTTCAAAAGGGAAAAGACCCAATGTGTCAGTAGTGTGGTCCAATACAAGCTTTGTGCTAGTGCTTTATTTCATTTCACGAAATTGTTCATTTTTTAAATTTCATCATCACCTTTGTTCCGAGCTTCCCGTCCTCACCGGGGGCTCCCTGATGTGGGCGAAGGGAGAGAGAGTCAATTGAAGAGGAGCTTTGAAGCTGTGATGACACAGTAATCCCCAGTGGACGACCACCGCAGTCCCCTAATTGCCAATCAGTTCGCAATTACATGGAATTGCGTTACATGTGGGCGCCGCGCTGCCACTCACTCACCTTCAAAAAGAAATAGTGCGGAGGAACGGGCGGGGGCGTGCCCGTCTCCTCGTCGTACAGCCCTGCCCTCTCCCTTTCCATCTCCGCCCTCTGTCTCTCCCACTCCCCCCTCTCCCTCTCCAGGTCCCTCTCCCCCACCTCCTCCTCCGTCTCCCCCCTCTCCCGCCCTCCCACCTCGGCCTCCCTCGCCCTCTCCTTCTCCAGCTCCAGCCGCTCCCTCTCCATCTCCAGCCTCTCCCTCTCTCTGTCTGCCTCCAGCTCATCGTCCTCCCTCTCTCCGTCCACGCCCTCCTCCTCCTCCCCCCCCGGGCCCCACCCGTAGTCCCCGCTCCCCCCGGCGGGGTCGTAGTCCGGGTCGGGGACGCCCGTATCCACCGGCGCCGCCTCCATCTCTTCTTCTTCTTCTACGTCCCACTCCGTCTCGTCCAGGGGACTCTCTGTGGCCGCTCTGTCCGTCCCCCGGTCTCCTGCCTGTCGCTTCCTGCGCTCCGTCTGGTCCAGGGGACTCTCTGTGGCCACTCTGTCCGTCCCCCGGTCTCCTGCCTGTCGCTTCCTGCGCTCCGTCTGGCCCAGGGGACTCTCTGTGGCCGCTCTGTCCGTCCCCCGGTCTCCTGCCTGTCGCTTCCTGCGCTCCGTCTGGCCCAGGGGACTCTCTGTGGCCGCTCTGTCCGTCCCCCGGTCTCCTGCCTGTCGCTTCCTGCGCTCCGTCTGGTCCAGGGGACTCTCTGTGGCCGCTCTGTCCGTCCCCCGGTCTCCTGCCTGTCGCTTCCTGCGCTCCGTCTGGTCCAGGGGACTCTCTGTGGGCGCTCTGTCCGTCCCCCGGTCTCCTGCCTGTCGCTTCCTGCGCTCCGTCTGGCCCAGGGGACTCTCTGTGGCCGCTCTGTCCGTCCCCCGGTCTCCTGCCTGTCGCTTCCTGCGCTCCGTCTGGTCCAGGGGACTCTCTGTGGCCGCTCTGTCCGTCCCCCGGTCTCCTGCCTGTCGCTTCCTGCGCTCCGTCTGGTCCAGGGGACTCTCTGTGGCCGCTCTGTCCGTCCCCCGGTCTCCTGCCTGTCGCTTCCTGCGCTCCGTCTGGCCCAGGGGACTCTCTGTGGCCGCTCTGTCCGTCCCCCGGTCTCCTGCCTGTCGCTTCCTGCGCTCCGTCTGGCCCAGGGGACTCTCTGTGGCCGCTCTGTCCGTCCCCCGGTCTCCTGCCTGTCGCTTCCTGCGCTCCGTCTGGTCCAGGGGACTCTCTGTGGCCGCTCTGTCCGTCCCCCGGTCTCCTGCCTGTCGCTTCCTGCGCTCCAGACTTCCTCTCCTCGAGGCGGTCGGGGGATCTGGGGCTGCTTGTGGCTTTTTCTGCGGGTAGGATTTCATAAAATGGAAAACGATATCTTGATAAAGCAGCGCCGCTATGGGTTTGACGCTCCATCATGTCATCAGCGTCATGTCAATATCAAACGGTCAATCCTCAGTTTTGAATGATAGAAAAAACAAATAAGGAACTAACAATCAATAAAAATCGATGGATGTTTGAAAATATGGGTGAAAAGGGGTTGTTTGTGGGAATCTTCCATTTACTGCAATATTCCTCTGGATCATTATTACAAGTATGTACTTTAGGATGGGCTTATAGGATGGAGCTTGATGCATTACCGGTCCCCTATTAAACCACGAGGTGTGAGTGTGATTAGCCATTACAAGCCGTTTCAAAATCTGCCCTTCCCTCTGACTTAGTGACATCACAAGTGGGAGTGTCCACCTAGATGTATGCTGAAGAGATTAGTCTACCAGCCTACCCCAGGACTGTAGCGAATGTTGCTTATCTATTCATTATAGATCTGAGAACCCTCCCACTAGTGATGTCATTAAGGCACAGGAAAAAGGCAGATTTTTTAAAGCGGCTTGTAACAGCTGATCACACCTGGATGTCACTTTTATCCAGTACGATATAAAATACATTTGAATAAATTTAATTTATTATGGAGTTAAACCCCAAATTATTTACACATTAGGCACACTCACCATCAATGTATGAAAGGGATCACTTTTCTTTATCTTGAGTTGTTATATCCGAAATAATTTAATATTTGCGTATTCGTATTTGTGTTAAAACTACATCAAACTTGCTCTTATAATAAGCGCAATATGGGCTAATAATGATGTTGATGTTAGAATGAAAGACGCATAGACTTTTTGGAACGATTATCAAAACTTTTTTACTTGAATTTAGGCACACATGCAGAGGTTATTCGGAATGAAAAGTGATAAAAATTTCACCAGTGAAAAGATTTTTGGGATGTGGCTACAATATTTTTTGAACAGTGTTACTATATATGCTGATGATATGAGATAAAACATGGTAAAGAAGGAAACCAAAAACACAAAAAAACAAGATACATTCTTCTCTCCAATTTCAATAAATAAAACTCGTCAGCTTAATACAAAGTTATAAATGCATTGAAATTGTCATTAGATTGTTTAAGAGAGTAAGAGATTCTCAATTTAGCTAATCCCGATTTGCAACGACAAGAGATCGCTGCTGGTTTAATAAATAAATAACGTGGAGTTGAGTAGAGAACGTAGAAAAGCAAAGTTTGTTCTTCCATCACTTTAACCTGAACGTCAATAGGTCTAGACAGGAATAAACAATTAACTTGCATTTACAGTGTTCTTTTTTAAAATATTCGTCTGTAGTAAAAAACAAAAGCAAAGACAAAACAAAAATACGACACAAGCCATAAGTCTTGTGGGGGCGTGGCTTGGGACATGTGACATCATCACTCAGTGACACGGGGTTCCGCTTCGTGAAATGTCCGGCCGCGTTCGGGGTTAGTTGCTCCTCACAAGCGATTACCGTCACAGTTTATACACGCCTCCCCGAGTTGTGTGCGCTTATGATTTCTTACAACTCTACCTTTACATTCTCTCTCAGGATTTAGAGAGGTCCTGTTTAAAAAACAAAAATGAAACAAAAAAAAGAATAATTAAAAAGAATAACTCTGCGTTTGGCCTTTAAAGGTTTTAGTTGTTTTCCATTCAAGCGGCAACACAAAACTTCATGCTGAACGCATGCTGCGACAAAAAATTAATCAGGGCAAACAATGGCCAAAATATAATTGAGTCATGCTCTGATTTGATTTATATTCTTGTAGAGTTTGTTTGTTTTCGATGTTGAAGTTGGCGGTTTGATTTAAGTTAATTCACAAGAACTTGCATAAGCCTCAAACAGGTTATTTTTTGCACTGGTGACATCTTTATGTTAAATAAGTGGAAAGGTTAGATGAGTTGTGAAAGCAAGTGCTTATATCTATAGCTATTTTGGCCAATAGTAGATGCTATCTACATGCAAAACCATTATATGATTTTGTTTATTGACCGATTTTGAAGTCTTGCCAAACTAAATTGGATTGGGTGGCAATTAATGAAAAGCACTTGGCCATCACATTCATGCATCTGGTTTTCAGTGCAAAGGAAAGAGGTTGCATTCCAAAGCATGCGAGAAACACACATAGTATCGTTGATACAGGCAACATACAACTCTGAGGCGTACCTGTTCTGCTACTTCTGTTGTGTTGAGAGGATTGATTGTTGGTACATCCTCCTCCTTATTAGGAAAAAAAAGAAATGCTGTGAAATTGTGAATTGTATTTAGTTGGACAGTACAATTTCAAAATACAGTACAAAATAAATAAGAAAGTTTCAAACATACCTGTTCTTTAAAACCCGTCATTTGAAATAGAGGCTCTGCTGTTGTCCACCCAATCTGAAAATATTTGTTATATTCATACATATATTTCATCTAATTAGAAAAAAAATCGAAAATCAATAAACAAGCAGATTGGTCTGAACTTTCAAAAACAAATCCTTATATTCTTGATATCTTCATTGACCTTAAACAAGATCTGAAAGTGATCACGTAAATGCAACCTACCTTTTCTTCCTCAGAGAGGGGGAAGCCGTCTGTGATAGGTTCTACCTGTCATGGGAAGAGAAATAAAACCCTTGATGGCTACATCCTACATACGCCTACAATACACCTACTGTTTTCACTGTATGTGCAACAAGGTCCCATGTTCTTGTATTAGTGGTTGTTCATGGAAAACTAATTTATTCCCAATAACTAATGAGGGTCTTCAAGTGGGCGAGGTATTAATCAACCTGATGCAAGACCAACATTTCCTGTCCTGTTGTGAGGGATATTTAATTCCCTTCTGATGCTTGGGTTAAATTAGAAGAATGCCAAGTCCCGCTGGGCAATATTGCCTATAAATCCCCAACAGTGTGTGTTTACCGGCTGGAAATGTAGATATGTATCAATGTCTCAAACATTGCGTTTGGCAATGCATAGATGTTTACAAAATGGGTCACACTTTGCATTACAGAGTCCTTGTTATAATGTAATTTCACATGTTTAAGCAATATCATACCATGTATAAGAATGTTATTAGTATGCAATAACGTTATGGTAAAGCCTTATCCAAACCCTAGTGTGGAACTTGCTTTTTTACCTTTTCCTAACCTAAACCCCCAACCTTAACCCAACTGTGTGGTTGCATGCTCTTCCATAACTTTATTACCTATAAAGTAAATGCTGTTACATTGCTTATCACGCAGTACCTGTGTGATAACATTGTAGTAAGGAAACTCTTGTAAAGCGTATTCCAAAAATGTTATAGTTGAAAAGACTAGTATCAATAAAATAGACAAGCCATCTAATAAAATCGAAACTGCTTACCTCGTACTCATACGCGTACTCTTCACCATTATAGTACTCCTCCTCCTCCTCCTCTTCCTCCCCTTGCTCGCTGGCCTAGAGAGAAAATACATGTCACTGCTTGGCCGATGATAAGGGTTGGTAATAGGCACAACCTTTATCTTGGTAACACATCATAAACAGAGTTCATCACTGAGCATCAATACAAGATGGCATAAGTTAATAGCACAAAGCCGGACAAGACAGCATAAACGGCGTTGCTCACATTGTTTCAACACATCAATAAGCGCAGGAATGTTAGTGCATGCTTGTTTTAGCCTCACTACACACATTGTTTTATTATTCAACACATTTCAAACGTAGGTGTTATTACAATGTCCGAGTTCCACAGACCTTTCAGACTAAAGAAGTTATGAGTTAAAGTCATGCGGTACGCAGTGTTAATGTGTGTTTAGTCTGGCCGGTGTGAGGAGACTTCATTAGTGGGTTGGCGCTCTCAGATGCCCTGAGGTCAAACAGGAGTTAATTGGAGTTAATGTTTGGTGGGTGGTTGGATTCATTTATTTCTTGTTGTTTTTGAACCCAGCTTCAAGGGCATTTACCAGGCGTTGTCTCTGCCTCTTATGTCGTCCTTTGTTCCCTCTGCCCTGTTCCACGGGTTCACAGTCAGAAAGAAAACAACAGTTGTGCTAAAATAAGACACGATGGGAGTTCACATGGAGTGGATTCCACAGTTGGGGGGAGAAAGTAAGTGGAGGACACAGCTTATTTCATGTTAGGTTAAGTTGTTTGTGAGTGATTATTAAAAAGACTGATTGCTAGCGTTGTTATCTATACCAAAATAGATTCTTTAGGCATGTTGATTATTTAGAACTATTGTCATAAAATGAAATCTATATTATTACTCTATATTATCTGAAATGGTTACCCTACAACCTCCATGCAGAAAGAATTCAATTAAGGTGATATATTCCTGGTGCTCATACGGTACTCGCAACCGTGTTGCACGGTTCCCAGAATCCTTTGCGAGGAGGCAGCTCCAGCAGCCTTACCTTCCCGCGTTCCTTGTTCTTCTTCTTCTCTGCCGAACCCTTCTTCTCAGCCTCCTCCTGTGTGACAACCACCGTCTCCATGACGACCTCCGGCAGGCGGGAGATCTTCTGGAACACATGCAGCCAGAGGGCGTGTGAGGCACGCGTGGCCCACAGTACAAAGGCCATTCAGAACGGTCTCAGGGTTGGTGACAACACTCAACGTGTATTTGTAACAAATGCAAATGTTCGCAGAGAGTTCTAGATTTACTCTTTTACGGTCAACGGGTAACTTGAATGTCAAATGCTTTTTGCCCCTATTTATGTTACTCCTCATTTCAGTGAGACCACATGTTTTAATTGTTTTCTTTGGTAACTTTGCACCTATCTTCCAGTTTCTGTTAAATGTAGTAACCTGTGTTTGCAACATCATGCTGCTGTCTTGGCCAGGTCTCTCTTGCAAAATAAATTATTAATCTCAATGACACCACTCTGGTTCAATAAAAGTCTACTTTCAAGCAGCTCAACGTGGTGCTCTGATGTTGGCGCCGTCAGGTGTTCTAAACTATCCTCCCTCCTGATGTTGGCGCCGTCAGGTGTTCTAAACTATCCTCCCTCCTGATGTTGGCGCCGTCAGGTGTTCTATATCCTCCCTCCTGATGTTGGCGCCGTCAGGTGTTCTATATCCTCCCTCCTGATGTTGGCGTGGTCAGGTGTTCTATATCCTCCCTCCTGATGTTGGCGTGGTCAGGTGTTCTATATCCTCCCTCCTGATGTTGGCGTGGTCAGGTGTTCTATATCCTCCCTCCTGATGTTGGCGCCGTCAGGTGTTCTATATCCTCCCTCCTGATGTTGGCGCGGTCAGGTGTTCTATATCCTCCCTCCTGATGTTGTCCTGCCCCACCTCCTTGGATGAACTGTCGTTGGAGGGAGCGTTGACCAGGGTCAGGTTCATCTGGAGCCGGGGGGTATCAGCGCTGACGTTGCCCTCCAGACGGCCCTGCAGCCCGGGGCCGTCGGGCCGGCTCTGGGTGACGTTGGGCTCCGGGGCCCGGTCCGCCCCCGACAGCTCCCATGATGCACTTTGGCCCACCGTGGTTCCGTTGAGCACGGCCTGCCCAGAGAAAGGCACCACAGCTTTCAAATTGCATAGAATTATATGTGTAAATAAATGTAAATATGGTCTAAATGTCATGGTCAAAATGTATTAAATTATAACCAATGTATAAGAAGATATACAATTGCCACAAAATCCAGCAGAAATGTTTTAACTGGCCTCATAGATCATCCTACACACATATGAGCCATAACAACACGACTTAAAGCTATCCACATGGACTTTGAGGACCAGGTGTGGAGGTGTGTGTGTCTGCCAGGGAGTGGGGGGGGGACTCACAGCAGAGGCGGGCGGGGGCGTCTGTCCGTCCACATCGGGCAGGTACCCCTCCTTCGTCAGGGGCTGGCTGCTCAGCTCATACTCCAGAGAGTTCTGATCCAACGACAGCAGGGGGTTCTTTGGTTTGGTTGGTGTTTGTTTGTGAGTTCTGACGTGGAGAGCTTTTGAATCGTACTTTATACTTTCATCAGAAGTTTGAGGAAAATATTTCAAAAGGTAAAAAGTTTCATATTTCATTTTTACAATGCGCATAGAATTGTAATTTGTGTGTATAATTTCAATCTGCGAATAAGACTAACATCGGTGTACTATCAATCACATAAAAAACAACCACCCAATGATTAATCCATAAGTTGTTTGTACATCGACGGTCGATGTGTTCTACAGAGGGACATACTGTGTATTCAGGGATGGCGTTGGAGCCGTGCGTCTCCTTGACCTCCTGGAGCCTCTTGGTGGAGCTGAGCACGTGCAGCAGCTCCTCTACTCCGTCCTGCAGCAGGTGGTCCACCAGGGCCTTGAGCAGGGGCAGCTGGGAAACGGAGTTCTGCTTTAGTTCATCGGGAACAGAACGCTATGGACCTCGATTTAAGTCAATACTTATTAGCATTATTTCCGCGTGAGAATGAGAGAAAAACACACAATCAACTGTCCGACGTTATATCTACATACTGGAGGTCCCGTTGGAGGCTTTAGATGAGAGGGACAATTTTATGTTGGTTGAAATCTGTTCCATTTGGGTGTAAAAATTACTTATAGAAAGTACAGTGGAAAGTAAAGTGCATGGCCAGCAGATAATGTCAGCAGTCTGTTGTAGAGTGTGATGTTCTCACCCTGATTCCATAGGCTTCGAACATGGCTTCAATGTCCTGTGGAAGAGGAAGAGGTCAATGGATGTTTTAAAAAACAAGACTTTTCATAGCAAGTCACTAATACCAATGTCTAAAGAAGTTGTGGTTCTCAACTGCTGGGTCGCCACCCATAAGTGGGTCACGAGGGCATTTTGAGTGGGCCAAATCATACCATAATCATAATAAGAAAGAAACCATGAACTTACTAATGTTTTAATTGTTAATTCATGTTTCAATGGCTTACGATTTGATTGACTTCAGCACCAATTGTTGAGGCTTTTTGTTTGCTCCATATGTTTTAATCCTACATTGTCGATCACTCCAATATCTGTAAATAAATGTGTCACTCTTTTTGGTGGTAACTTAATGAGGAACGACCCCTGTGAGTCCTGAGGCTGGACCAGCACAGATCGGTCTAATGAATGCATGTTGTAGGACCCCAGGTAAACACGTTACCTTCATCTGAATGGCCTTGCCGGGGGGCCCCACATCACCCTGTCAGCACACGACAAGGCAAGGAGTACAAAGAGTCAATGTCGTCTCCATGCTAACAGAGGTACAACCAAGGAGGTAAAGTCTAAATATTTACCCGGTCTCCTTTCAAACCTTGCACCCCTGTTTCGCCCTGCGGAAACAAAACACTTCCTGTAAACTCCACAAAGTCAACAATGCATTCATGTCGTTGTTCATCGTTTAACTTTTCCTTGCATTAAAAATGTCGCCCTTCATAGTAATTACCTTCATTCCCGGTGCACCCTAGAATCACATACACACACACACACACACGAAGGCACAGAAGCCTGCATTAGAGAATGCAACAAAGCAAAGGACGAAGCACAACACCACATGCTTGGGGACCCACAACGTTGAACATTGGAGTGCGTCGCCAGAAATGTGTCTTCAGTGTTTGAAAAGAGTTCCAAAGTTCTCTTTTTAAACACAAAAGGACTCAGATGTCACTCTGTGCATGCAATCAAATATGACTCATACATGCCGTAGCCAAGATAATGGGCCTTATCCACCTAGCGGCCATCTCTTATTAAACTTAATTGAAGCAGGTAAAGTCTCATTCTGATTAATAACCAGGTTTTCAAGAGAGACCTGGCCAAGAAGCAGCATCAAACCACATACAACATCGTTGTGGTTGTCAACAGGCGGCCATCTTGGCTCTGTAGTGCCGCTGGGCAGGGGAGCCCAGATGGCCGCTGGGTGAGTAAAGAGAAGAGGATATGGGTGGAGACAACGTGAAGGCAGGGAGACGCGGTAACCCACAGTGACTCCGGGGGGACCCATCGGCATCGGGAAGGCCTGGCGGATCTCTTCAACGGTGGCACCCTGACAAAACATCACATCAAATCATTACAATATTGATTATTAACCATGGATTGATTTTTAATAAATAACAAAGCACATTTTTAGTCAACATCTATAAGAACAAATCGATCAGGGATACATTTTGCAAGTGTAAGTTATGACATTTATTGACATTGGGCATATCTTGTTACAGAAATTAGTTTTAGTAAAAAGCCATGAGTGATGGACAAATGGAGGAAGAAAGGGACTTTAGCCTTTGGGATTTAGTTGATTCCTCGACAAAACTCAGTTGTTGTGATATGATTGGTGGAGATTCCGAGCCAGATGGCGGGCCACAGCGTGACCACGAGCTAGGATGATTTAATTAGGATGTAAACTAACCCCTGCATGGCGCCAGCAGTTAGTCTTAGTTGAAGAGGATAATAATCTTCCAATATTCCAGCGGTGATAAAACGGTACAGAAGGAGGTACATTTCAGGTCCTATCTAGAATCAGTAGGGTTAGGGTTAGACCCGCGCTACCTCTGGAGTCACCAGGACTTTGGTTCCGGGTAATCCTGGAGCACCCAGTTCCCCTTTACTGCCGTCTTTACCCTGGGGGGGGGGGGGGGGGTAAACAACACGTTGTGTTACCCTCTTCAAGCTCGTGGCACAATTTCATGGCAAGCTAGGACTGCATCCTCACTGCTACTTACATTGGCCCCAGCCTGGCCCCTCTCCCCCTGTCAGGCAGAGAACATTGGTAATGGGATTACTGCACACGGTCGACCTGTATCTGGACAATTAACCAGTCTTTTTCTTAGTCTGCTATGTATCTGAAAAACAACAACTCACCGTGTTGCCAGTTTCTCCTTTGGTTCCTTTTTCCCCCTGTAATAAAAAAAAGCTTTTCACTTTATATTGACCCTCAAAACTATAGGCATCGATTCAACATCTCCCTAGCCATGGAACGTATAAATCAATTTCAAACAGGTTCTACTTTGTAAACTTAACAGTGCACTCACGTCTTTTCCTGCCATGCCTCTCTTCCCGTCAATGCCAGCCTTCCCCTGCAGACAGGGACGAGGAGAAACGAGGGGCAGATAAAGGCAAATAACGTGAAACACAGGAAACTGGTGACAGATAGACAGAAGCTGTGCAATGCAGAGAGGCTGCCACTGGATGAGGAGCTTTGATGGCAACACAGGCACACCGCCTGGGATGGGCATATGCCATACTGAAATGCACTCATACAAATATTTGAATGGATTTTCGAATTAAAATTCTACATTTAAAATAAAAAGATTAGAATGTATTGAAGCATCACACTCACTGGTGTTCCAGGCAAACCAGGTACACCAGCAATCCCAACACGGCCTTGATCTCCTCTGTCCCCTTTCTGTGTCACACACGCACACACACACGCACAGGCACACGCACAGGCACACACGCACACGCACACGCACACACACACACACACACACACACACACACACACACACACACACACACGGCTCAAAACAAACATTTTTGTCTTTCTTAAAAGTATTATTTTGTGGTCCTCAACATTTTAACCAAAGCATTTCAACAGAAGTATTACTAAATAGCGGTGAAGGAAGTTCTTATGAGTTCCGCCGTAGAATACTCACCGTCCCCGTCCCTCCCCTCGTCCCCTGTTCACCCTGCAGCAGGAGAGATGAATTCACGTTAGCTACTGGTGGAATAATGCTGATGACAGTAAGGATATTCAAACTGAGGGATAACTGTACTAAGGAGAATTCCCTAGGTTTTGAACTATTTAGTTGTCATATGAAGGGCTGAAGACCTTTGCCTGCTGTCTCAAACCAGGCAGCATTAGTGGACCAATCAGCGTGTGTGGGCCTGACTCCAGCCTCCGCTGGTGTGTGGTGAACATTTTCTAATAGTGTTGACCCTTCACTCACCTCAGTCTGAACGCTCAGCATCGGAATAAATCTCAATTTTATTTTTCTTGCTCCAAAAGCAAAAATAAATCCTTAAACCTCATCTAAAAAGGTGATATTTTCTTAAGCATCAGGGCCCTTGAGAGACATTATATCTTTTTTTACAGTTCCCACCTGGGCTCCTGCTACGCCTGCAACAGCTTCCAGTTGGTGGCCGGTCCCACCCTGGGAAGAAACAGGAAACGGTCACATTGGGATGTACAGTCCAGGGGTTCAGAGATGGGGACAATAGGTGCATGAGGTGGAGGTCAAGAGGTCAGAGCATGGGGTCAATAGGTGCATGAGGTGGAGGTCAAGAGGTCAGAGCATGGGGTCAATAGGTGCATGAGGTGGAGGTCAAGAGGTCAGAGGATGGGGTCAATAGGACGATGAGGTGGAGGACAGGAGGTCAGAAGATGGGGTCAATAGGACGATGAGGTGGAGGTCAAGAGGTCAGAGGATGGGGTCAATAGGGCGATGAGGTGGAGGTCAGGAGGTCAGAGGATGGGATCAATAGGACAATGAGGTGGAGGTCAAGAGGTCAGAGGATGGGGTCAATAGGACGATGAGGTGGAGGTCAGGAGGTCAGAGGATGGGGTCAATAGGACGATGAGGTGGAGGTCAAGAGGTCAGAGGATGGGGTCAATAGGACGATGAGGTGGAGGTCAGGAGGTCAGAGGATGGGGTCAATAGGATGATGAGGTGGAGGTCAGGAGGTCAGAGGATGGGATCAATAGGACGATGAGGTGGAGGTCAGGAGGTCAGAGGATGGGGTCAATAGGACGATGAGGTGGAGGTCAGGAGGTCAGAGGACTGACCTGGGACGGGCCGGGTGGGCCGGGCTTCCCCTCTGGACCCTGCAGAGAGAGGAAGTGGAAGAGATCATAATGGATGAAACACACTGAGCTGGGCTCAAAGTGCTCATTCCCCAATCACTTAAAGTGTAATTCCGGCGAAAGTTGGGTCATTTTCGGCATGAAAACTCATAAAAGAAGCAGTTTTTTGTTGATAATCAAGTTTAGAGCTTGCCCAAAGTTGCCCGGAGCAATGTAACAGCCAACAAATTTAACTTCAAAATCTCCCCTCTTGATACTTGGCTGTTTTAAATTTGTTGGCGCCTCTATTATATTATTTACGGTAGCCGTTAATCGACTTGTGTGGACTTGCTGGAAACATGGACCTACCGGAAGGCACTGACTTGCAAAACAATCTCTTTTAATAAACTCCCTGTACGCTAACTAAGTGGTTGATAATTTGTTTTATGTGTAAGGACCCTAATCATGCTACTGCATAATTGTTTGGTGCTATTTTGAGCAATATTAGTGCTTAGAAATGCAGATTTGGAAGCATTTGCTGTGCCCCTAGCCAATAACATGGAAGCCATTTGGGCTGTTACATCGCTCCACGCAACTTTGGGCAAGCTCTATACTCGATTATCAAAGAAAAAAAGTGTCTGGAGGGCTTATTTTATGGGTTTTCTTTCCGAAAAGACCCTGGGTTCATTTTTCGCCGGACTTACACTTAATACTATATAGTACCTTTTAGTGAACAAGTGAGACCGGGAATAGGGGTCACTAATTATGTCCCTGAAATCGATCGCATGACGTTTAGTGGACACATGACAGCTCATTTGCATAAATAAGCAGTATGTGCCGGCATTCTCTATTGGACAAATCTATGAATGGAAACCGCTATGCATCATGGGATATGGTGCAAAAATAATTATACATCAGCTGTGAACTTTTTATACGGTGCATCCTGGGTAATAAGTAGTGCACTATACAGAGCAGAAGAGGACCAATTCAAACACGGCACTGGTTTTAAATGTTTGACTGGAGGATGAAGCCCTTACCCTTGGGCCAGGCATTCCTGTCTCTCCCGTGGGCCCCTGATCACCAGGCTCACCCTGAAAGGGAACAGCATAGAATAGAAATAGAATAGAACAGAGTAGAATGGAGAAAATTAGAATGACTAGAATAGACTTCCTTAATGTTTGGTTTATTCTTCTGTTTAGTTACCTTAATCACCCGGGTCAGTATGTTGTTGTCCGACGTTACCTGGTTGAAGGAAATAAAAGACAGAGGGTTTAATTCTAGCAGTTTTGATTGAATTGAGTCATATGACAAACTCCAGAACAGGTGTCTGAAGGCCTTCTGGGAGATGGAGTGTTTGAGTGTTGTGTGGATGTGGGAGAGGTGATTGAAGTGTTTAATGGTAATAAAGGCGTTTACATGGGCTGTTCCAGGAGGTCCTGGCTTTCCCTGAGGAGACGCAGCAGAAGGAACAACAAATTAATACAAATAAACAACAACAAACACGTAGAGAACAACAAAAGATGTGACGCCACTGAATTGTAAACACTCTAATCAGAACACATACAAGTAATAAATGTATTCATGATCCACAAAAGGGTTGATTTCAATGTCTGGCGTATTGGTGGCAAACATCGGACTGAAAGACGGCAAAGGAAAAAAAGACAGGTGGCTCGAAAAGTTTCCGGACCAAAGGATAAGACGGACACAAAGAGCAGGAAGTCAACGAGAGGGAACAATGTGTCATAATAAGAGAGGATCTCCAATACAAACATACGCTGTCTCCTTTGTCCCCCTTCTTGCCGTCTGTTCCCTGAAAGAGAGAAGATAAGGTTAATCTCACTACTCCCCTGCACCTTGCCTAATGAATGAATGAATGTATGAATTCATATTCAGCTCAGTAACGACACGCTGATGCAATCTCTCTTGGCTCTCGTTTTAATTGACAACTGTGGTGACATCGGCGTCACTGTGACGCAACATCCTGAGAACACGTCAGATGCCGGGAGTGTGTGTGTGTGTGTGTGTGTGTGTGTGTGTGTGTGTGTGTGTGTGTGTGTGTGTGTGTGTGTGTGTGTGTGTGTGTGTGTGTGTGTGTGTGTGTGTGTGTGTGTGTGTGTGTGTGTGTGTGTGTGTGTGTGTGCGTGTGTGTGTTCCTTACCGGCAGGCCGTGCTTGCCTCCTTCTCCTCTGCCCCCTGGGTCCCCTGGGCGGCCCGGCAGGCCCAGTGGCCCCTGGGAGACGGGGGTTCATAAAACCAACACACACATTATAAATTGGAACCATTATGAAAAAACAACAGAAATTAGAAATTAGAAAACCAAAATCACCCTAATCCCTCGATCCCCGGGCCGTCCACCTTGTCCCAGTTCACCCTTCAGGAATGAGAGGAAACACTTTAGAGTCATTTCATAATTCACCAAACAGACTCTAAACAGACCAAACGTCAGTAAGTCTTCAGTATCATCTTAAACTTGGTGGTGTTTTATTCGACATGCTGAGGGATTGAAATATGCCCATAAATAGATCAAACACATGACTTACCGGAGTACCACGTTCTCCTTTAGTTCCCGCCTCACCCTACATACACGCACCAGAGTAGAGACTATCATCTACTTTTCAAGTGTCAATCCGTGAACACAACAAGACACACATTCTGGGTGAGTGAACTCACCACGCTTTGTTCACGGTCAAATTGTGTTGAATTCATATTGGTGGAAAACAGAGCTGTTGAATTTCTGCTTTATTGCCAAATCACTCTTCTTCAAACCAACTGAGACTAGCCAATGGGGGGAGGCCTCTCTACAGCATGCTATTGGAACAGGACTTCAGAGAGGTTCTAATTGGATGTCGTATAATAAACCAAGAGTCAGGTTTGGAATTGGTGGACTACATACCATGCCATGAATGGCAGTGAACAATATATCATTGGAACGTAGCTTACATGCTACTGAAACCATACATTTCTTCAGGTCTGCAGACAGATTTAATGTTCTCAAAAGTATCCTAAAAAGGAGAATATCTAATAGGGTAGGGTCATTTAGGTATGAGGATGGGGCTTCTATCAACAGTCGCTAATCAACAACCACATTGGATTTACTTACATCTTTACCTCTTAATCCCGGAGCTCCAGGGTTTCCAGGGAGCCCAAGACCCCCACCTTCACCCTTTGAGCCATCTTGCCCCTGGAGGAAAAGTGGTGATCCTCAACATGAACCTTTGGTCTCTTTATTTCTGTACTCAAACTGTTCTTTCATCTTCACAGAATTCTTTTTGTTACCTTTTGCCCTGGCTTCCCCGATAGACCAACATTTCCCTGAGGAGGAGAAAGTACGTTCACAAATTGTGGTTTGTCTGCATCAGGATTATGCAAGCACACAAACACACATGCACAGACGCACATCACACACCCACACCTCACAAAATAATGTTTTCTTGTGACTCACTCTTTCCCCGTTCTCTCCCTTGGGTCCCTGCAGTCCTGGAACGCCGAAACCGGGACTGCCCTGCAAAGCAGCAGCATCATCATCATCATCATCATCATCATCATCGTCATCATCATCATCATCATCATCATCAACACCACCACCACCCATAACGTCTGAACGCTAAAGTTTAAAACAGACTTCAGACACAGTGAGGCGCAGAGTTGTGTTGTGTGTTATCGTTCAAACCTTTTCTCCCTTGATCCCCTGCAGTCCTTTGACCCCCTGCTGGCCGAGTGGGCCTACTGGGCCCACGTCCCCCTGAGAGACGGACACACACACAGCGCTCAGCGTACGGCCCCATGTAGGCGGCGTCAGCCCCGGTGAGGAACACCTCACACAACAGGGTGGGATGAAGGACGAGGAGGGACGGAGATATATGTTCACCACTCTAAATAGTACCCAGTAGACTGATGTAGGACTTCAGAGGAAGGAGTTACAGCGCGTTAACCAAGCATGATACGTCTTGAGGTCTGACACGGCTCACGTCGGGTCCTAGGAGCGCTTTGATGTTCCAGCGCTCTGGAAGTCTGCGAGGGCTCGTTTAACAAACTGGGCCTCAAGAAGAAGACAGAGTCGCTGTGCTATCCCCTCCCCTGCCCCGCCTCGTACTCTGTTCTCTTTGAGACCGACCAGACAGTGAGACGGCCACACACGGTCGGGATGAGAGTTAGATAAATCCAGTGTGGTGGGGGCTAAACACAAACAGACGACTCACCCTGGCTCCTTTCTTCCCCGTCGGACCGAGTATCTGTTGTGAAAGAGAGACAGGAGGCTCATCACTGTGTCCCAACCTCCTCAGAATGTGTTCTGATACTCATCATGTGATGAGTGCTGATGGGGTCCTTACCCCCTTAGCGGGGTCCCCAGGCGACCCCCGGAGCCCCTCGTCTCCTTTGTGTCCGTGGTCTCCTTTCTGCCCCTGGGGAAGGAGACAGGAGACGGTGAGACAGGAGACAGGAGACAGGAGACAGGAGACAGGAGACAGGAGACAGGAGACGGTGAGACAGGAGACGGTGAGACAGGAGACGGTGAGACAGGAGACGGTGAGACAGGAGACAGGAGACGGTGAGACAGGAGACAGGAGACGGTGAGACAGGAGACAGGGAGACAGGAGACGGTGAGACAGGAGACAGGAGACAGGAGACGGTGAGACAGGAGACGGTGAGACAGGAGACGGTGAGACAGGAGACAGGGAGACAGGAGACGGTGAGACAGGAGACGGTGAGACAGGAGACGGTGAGACAGGAGACAGGAGACAGGAGACAGGAGACAGGGAGACAGGAGACGGTGAGACAGGAGACGGTGAGACAGGAGATGGTGAGACAGGAGACGGTCAGACAGGAGACAGGGAGACAGGAGATGGTGAGACAGGAGACAGGAGACGGTGAGACAGGAGACGGTGAGACAGGAGACAGGGAGACAGGAGACGGTGAGACAGGAGACGGTGAGACAGGAGACGGTGAGACAGGAGACGGTGAGACAGGGAGACAGGAGACGGTGAGACAGGAGACGGTGAGACAGGAGACGGTGAGACAGGAGACGGTGAGACAGGGAGACAGGGGGACGGGGCGACAGGGGGACAGGGGGACGGGGGACGGGGGGCCGTAACGGTGATGAGTGAGACGCAGGGACGGCCATCAGCGCTCGATGACAAGAGGAGAGTGAAGGTCGACTCCTGTGGTTTAGTGGAGGTGGAAGTGGACCCTATGCTATAAGGTGGAAGTGGTATTGGACCCTATGCTATAAGGTGGAAGTGGTATTGGACCCTATGCTATAAGGTGGAAGTGGTATTGGACCCTATGCTATAAGGTGGAAGTGGTGGTGGACCCTATGCTATAAGGTGGAAGTGGTATTGGACCCTATGCTATAAGGTGGAAGTGGTATTGGACCCTATGCTATAAGGTCTAAGTGGTATTGGACCCTATGCTATAAGGTGGAAGTGGTATTGGACCCTATGCTATAAGGTGGAAGTGGTATTGGACCCTATGCTATAAGGTGGAAGTGGTATTGGACCCTATGCTATAAGGTGGAAGTGGTATTGGACCCTATGCTATAAGGTGGAAGTGGTATTGGACCCTATGCTATAAGGTGGAAGTGGTATTGGACCCTATGCTATAAGGTGGAAGTGGTATTGGACCCTATACTATAAGGTGGAAGTGGTATTGGACCCTCTGCTATAAGGTGGAAGTGGTATTGGACCCTATGCTATAAGGTGGAATTGGTATTGGACCCTATGCTATAAGGTGGAAGTGGTATTGGACCCTATGCTATAAGGTGGAAGTGGTATTGGACCCTATGCTATAAGGTGGAAGTGGTATTGGACCCTATGCTATAAGGTGGAAGTGGTATTGGACCCTATGCTATAAGGTGGAAGTGGTATTGGACCCTATGCTATAAGGTGGAAGTGGTATTGGACCCTATGCTATAAGGTCTAAGTGGTATTGGACCCTATGCTATAAGGTGGAAGTGGTATTGGACCCTATGCTATAAGGTGGAAGTGGTATTGGACCCTATGCTATAAGGTGGAAGTGGTATTGGACCCTATGCTATAAGGTGGAAGTGGTATTGGACCCTATGCTATAAGGTGGAAGTGGTATTGGACCCTATGCTATAAGGTGGAAGTGGTATTGGACCCTATGCTATAAGGTGGAAGTGGTATTGGACCCTATACTATAAGGTGGAAGTGGTATTGGACCCTCTGCTATAAGGTGGAAGTGGTATTGGACCCTATGCTATAAGGTGGAAGTGGTATTGGACCCCATGCTATAAGGTGGAAGTGGTATTGGACCCTATGCTATAAGGTGGAAGTGGTATTGGACCCTATGCTATAAGGTGGAAGTGGTATTGGACCCTCTGCTATAAGGTGGAAGTGGTATTGGACCCTATGCTATAAGGTGGAAGTGGTATTGGACCCTATGCTATAAGGTGGAAGTGGTATTGGACCCTATGCTATAAGGTGGAAGTGGTATTGGACCCTCTGCTATAAGGTGGAAGTGGTATTGGACCCTATGCTATAAGGTGGAAGTGGTATTGGACCCTATGCTATAAGGTGGAAGTGGTAGTTGACCCTGTACTATAAAGGGAGAGTACCAAAGCACAATCACACGGTGTAAATATTTCCTTGCTTCATGTTGAGGACTGAAATCATTTTGTTATTAGAAATCCGGTTATCGTTGGATTCCAAAATGTTCTGGTAGGTAAGAAAAATGTTTGAATTATTTGTGGTTAACCTTTATATTCCCGTATGCGATCTTAGCCACAGCTTTATGTAAAAAAAGTATGACGATAATGATATTTTAACACAAAATTAAACACGGACGTGGGTGGAGATAATTAGCTCCCCTCCAGAGCATCTGAGCATCTGAGCCAGCCATGTGAAGCCCAGCGCGGTCACCCACAGAGGTGTGAGCCTGTGGGGCTCCGACCACCATGCAGGCCTTCTCCGCCCTAATGACCAACAGAAGCTCGTCCACAGGGAGCGGCATCGCTGCACCTCGTGCTGACCGCCGCTGGTCGGGGTCAAGGGCCCTCGTTCTGAGGTTCTATACCTCGAGCTGACCGCCGCTGGACGGGGTAAAGGGCCCTGGTTCTGAGGTTCTATACCTCGTGCTGACCGCCGCTGGACGGGGTAAAGCGCCCTCGTTCTGAGGTTCTATACCTTGTTTGGGTCGTGGACATTTAGAAGAACAACAGAGAGCGCATCGCTGACATAACGGGGCTGGTTGAATGTGAGGATACGAACGTAACGTGTGGCTGATGAGTGGTCTGTGATTGCATGAGTTTGACCAAGGGCTTCACCATATATCACCAGACACGGCGGATATGTTTTTCTGGGGGAGGAATGCTTCTTCTCGGGGTGATACAAAAGTCAAGCTCAACAACAGAAGATCTAAGTCATACCAGCGACAGGCATAAAAACATCCAACAGAATATGGATTGTATTCATATTCATATTTTAGTCTGGCACTATTTTGGAAATTCAAATTTACTCTAGAGTCCAGCCAAACAACAAGCAAACTGGTTTGAAAGCCGTTTCCTTCTGGCTACATTTCTGCAGCCCTGTGCTCCAGCGAAAGCACGAAGATGGAAATAACATCACTGTGAAATACAAATCATTGTCGTTACCATGGTAATGGTCGTAAAAGCAGACACTACTTTTCCTTTTCATCAAAAAGTGGTGAATCGATGGGATAATTCTACAAATGTCAATGCGCATTTTTCTCACTCTAACTACTGTCAATTTCAACGCACGTCACCCATATGTCCTCGTTAATGGTGGTCGTTAATGCACTTCAGCAGGAGACACAATTTAAAGAAACAATATCATGACTCAAGAATGGATTTGTCTTGGAAGTGCAGTACGGTAGAAAGGAAAGGCATATAAAGTCATTCATATAATTTCCTCAGTTGTCAATAAGAAAGGACTAATGCAATACTCACGAGAGGCCCCTGAGGACCGACCAGGCCCCTCTCGCCTCCGTCCCCCTGGGAAACACAATCAAGCTTCAGCCGTTGGACAGAACACCGCTGAATAATCCCATTTCAGTGGGCTGTCACGGTCGGCCCACGGAGTCATTCTGTACCTTTGTTGAGCTACCGGTTGAAACTGTGTGTTTATCGCTTTGATGATTGAACCCATCATTTACAACTTTACAAAAAGGATTATGATGCTGATGAAGAACACACACACACACACACACACCGAGATTACACCACAGACACTCATACGTATACACACATAATGCCTCACACACACACACACACACCCACACACATACACACAAACACTCTGGCCAAGCCAATCCAATCCCTGTTTGATGACTCACACTATAACATAATGTAACTACAAACACAACACTCGGGACAGGTGGAGAGGGAGGAGAGGTGATGGATGACCTCACCTTTTCACCCTGCTCTCCTTTCAACCCCTTTTTCCCCTGCAGACGGGGAGAGGAGGGCGCTCTTTAATCATGGTGCTACGAGGACAGGCTAGTCCTCACGCGCTATGTATATGGATATATGTGTATATGGATATATATGTGTGTATATATATGTGTATATATGTGTACATATATATGTGTATATATGTGAATATGGATATATATATATGTGTATATATATGTGTATATATGTGTATATATATATGTGTATATATGTGAATATGGATATATATATATGTGTATATGGATATATATGTGTGTATATGGATATATATATGTGTATATATGTGTGTATATATATGTGTATATATATGTGTATATATGTGTATATATATATGTGTATATATGTGAATATGGATATATATATATGTGTATATATGTGTATACATGTGTATATATATGTGTATATCTGTGGAGATGAAGGGGGTGGTGTGTACCCGAAGACCGGTGACTCCTTGGATGCCCTGGTCGCCGGTGGCCCCCTTTAACACACACACACACACACACACACACACACACACACACACACACACACACACACACACACACACACACACACACACACACACACACACACACACACACACACACACACACACTTAATGTAAAAGAAAAGATGAGAAACATGATATTGTTTTTTGTTAATACTTGGCTGAATATGACAATACCTTGGGTCCCATTGGTCCTGAGAATCCGATGTTACCCTGCAAAAAAAGTGAATTTATGAAAATGAAATGGTAGTCAGAGTGTATCGGAGGACCTCTGAGAGAAATCCAGCAAGACACAACAAATGAGGTCATTCCATCACATGAGCTGTTTTCATGGTTGTTGTTCCGTAATCTTCTCTGAGCGACATTTCCGATGAGTCAGTCACGTTGTGGTGGAGGTTGTGTTGGAACAGACTACACTTATGAACACTGATTGACAGATCAACATTCTTCTTTTAGGACCACGAGCTACGCAACCTCAGCCTTAGAACAGAGTACCTTTTCTCCTGCAAATCCACGCGGGCCTTGTACTCCTTGTATTCCTATTCCTTGTTCACCCTGACAAGACAAAACCCAAAACGCCCCCCGGCATTAGAACAACACGTTAACAGACACAACGTCATTTTGGCCAACATCCTGCAGGGTCAGAAACAGCACTACCTTTTGTCCCTCGTCCCCGGGGGACCCAGGCACTCCGTCTATCCCGATCGGACCGGGCAGTCCCGCCGTTCCCTGGTCGGCGTGGGTACGTGTGTTTCAGAGGGAGGAGGGAAGCATAGAAACACAATCTGAACCTACTGTTCATTGAGCCCAGTGGCAGGAACAGTAGGCCTCTCCTGACGACCGATAATTCCCATTCAATTGAGTGATAACGTCAGAAACAGGTGATTATATTTGTAGAGTGTTTTCAGTAACTAATCAGAACTTACATCTCTTCCCTGATCTCCCGGGTCTCCCTTCTGCCCCGTCTTCCCCCGCAGACCCTTCACAAAACAAATCCTGGTTCATTAAGATGCTCCCAGTCCAAAACAAGACACAAGAGGATCCTGCAGTACTTTATTGGAACCTTCCAGAGATCAAGTGTGATGTACAGACCACAGTCCCACATCTCTGGTCCCTCTGTGTTGTGTCTCTTTAGACCCAAAGCATCTGGCAGGCAAATCGGTCAGTTGGGTGGGAAAACCCTTCACAATCTTTGGAAACCATGACAACTCTACTTGTTCTTTTTAATTCTGTATTCCTGTTCCCACCCAGGTAGCTTGAGAATGCATTTTGACAGTGACAAAGTGTTTCACTTTCTTTTGACAAATGTACCTATTATAAGTCACTTTGGATAAAGCGTCTGCTTTATCCAAAGCAGACGCAAATATTGTAGAGGGTTTCCCAACCCCGTCGACCAACGAGGCCACTAGGTGGATAGAGTCCACTGTGGAATAACGAATGTGTGTTAATAGAGCAGATGAATAAACAGCTTCTGTACTTACTTTAGCCCCAGGCTCTCCTGTGTCACCCTGCAAATACAAATAGTTCTTAACAATCAAAACGATATGAAGGATGCAAATAAAAACATTGCATTCATATATATAGTAACTATATTTTCATATTAACGGTAAGGTTCTTGGTCTACAAAGAATTATTTTCGGTTATATTTTCTAACAAGTTAGGACTCTTTGAAGTGTGAATTGCTTTTTCCAGGTACACACACACACACACACACACACACACACACACACACACACACACACACACACACACACACACACACACACACACACACACACACACACACACACACACACACACACACACACACACAACCACACACACACACGTTTAGATTGGCTAAAAAGAGAAAGCCCAGACATGAAAGCAAAGATTTGTGATTCTCAGTTCAAGATAATACATCGTGCAAATCCAACCCCAGAGAAGGGCAACGCTGTCGGGTTCAAGGCCCCGTGACGTGTAAAGAGTGGGGCCTGGCGTTGGACTTGCTGTAACAACAGCCTGTGTGGAGTCGACTGTGTGACGTGAGAACATGAATACATGATGAAACAAAGCAGCATGTGGAGTGCTCCAATGAAGGACACATGTTACATGATTTAAAACATCTAGAAGATCTTAAGGTGTCCATGACGGAGCGCGAGGAACCCCGGATCGCCCAGGGCCACGGTACCTTGATGGATGTCCCCGGGGGCCCAGCGAGGCCCTCCTGTCCCGGCCGGCCTTGGGCTCCAGACACCCCCGGCACCCCCGCAGGCCCCTGGGGGCCCTGGGAGTGAGAGGCAGAGGGGCGCGCTGATCAACACAATGGGGGGATCTGTCAGAGCTGCTGCTGCTCTCTGACAGTAGTATGTAGACGGTGTCAACGCCGTGCACGGAGCCAGGGATGGAGCGGCCATGTTTCTATATTAATATCAGGATGAGTGTTGACCCTCATGGGAGACACATCAGTCACATACACAAGACGGAGGTGACATGGAGAAGACACATCGGTCACATGCACCCGGCGGAGGTCACATGGGAGACACATCAGTCACATGCACCCGGCGGAGGTCACGTGGAGAAGCAATTTCAAAATCACATCAAGCAACCATCGTTTAAACATCGTGGAGACGTGGAGACATTGAGTAAAAGTGAACGACAATTAAAGTAAACGTCGAGTAAACGAGCGATCGTGGTTCTCCGGGGGATTACTCACAGAGGAACCGGGTTCTCCTTTCCGTCCCGGGACGTAGCCGGCCTCCGTGCCCCCGATCACGTATCCCGGGTCGCCCTGCGAGGCAGAGAGGGTCGAGGGTCAACCAGCGTGTGGACTCAACGGCTTCTACCGTACGGTTGTCAGCGGGCGTCAGGGTGGTTGGTGTTGGCGGACATGTTTGTGAGGTCAGAAGAGGCTAGTGGTTCCACTCACCCTCTCTCCCCTCTGGCCCTTGGACCCTGTGTTTCCAGGAGGGCCCTGAAAAGAAAAGCCCCATTGTTCATTCTCTGGTATCGGTAAATTCAGTAATAATAATAATAATAATAATACATTTAATTTAGAGGCGCCTTTCAAAACACCCAAGGTCACCTTACAGAGCATATAGTCATCATACATTTTTTAAAAAACAAGACATTGTGGAAAAAGTAGAGCCATCCGGTACTTCTTTTTGATGAGAGCAATACAAAACAGTGTCTGTTCTGCATTGATTGTGTTTATTACTGTGATTCAATTATATTTGTGGGAATAACATCAATGAGGGGAAGTGGGAGTTGCTGTGCTGTCTGAGGATGTTTATGAACACAACACACCTAAGATGGATTTACGACCAAAAAGGTGGGATTGTGTGGAGACCTTTAATATAATTTACAACAAGGTGTATGAACCCGAAGAGAGGGCATACTTCACTGGAACAGAGGAGAGCTTATGGTGGCGGCTGACAGCTTGCATTATACTCTTATATCCTGTACTCCAACTCGGTCGACTAAATATAAAATGAGGTTATGCTTAATCAATAAAGGTTTTTGTTCATTAATACTATTTATTCACGTGAGAGCTTTTCGAAACATACCATGTCCCCGGGAACACCTTGGCCACCCTGTGAAGAAGCATCAGCGTTAGTCATAGACGAAACACGATAAACCCCAGACACAACATCTGCTCACGCCTCCGTTAGGCTCCTCGTTACCCGCTGGCCGGCAGAACCGGGAGGTCCAGACCTTCCCGGTCTCCCCGGCAACCCAGGAATACCATCTGTTCCGGAAGGCCCCTGTTGAGGGGAGGGAAAAGTATGCAATGTAATACCGCCGTAAACCAAAAGCTGAGACAGACTGGAGACCCCCGAGGCACTGAGGCCCCGACCAGAGGTGATAAAGTGATAACGGGAGAGGTGTAGACTGCTGGATGTAGACACACCCTCTACTGGGGCCAGTGGTTTCAAGGGGCCATAAGACAATCTTTATGTACCATTCAAGCAAAGTGGTTATTTCGCTAGGGGTCAAGCATCTCCTTAAGGGGTCAAGCACCCCACCCCACCCCACCACCATAGGTGCTGGTGAAGAAGGCAAATGGAATAACAGTAGTTTCTGTTTTTTCGAGAAAGACAGAAAATAGAATACTTCTTCACAGAGCAGCGTGCCAGTACGTCACTGAGCCACTTGTCGACGTGCGTCATTACAGAGTGCTAACGTGGAGCAGGCGTACCGCAGCATTACCAAGGGAAAAACACATCGATGTCACCACACATGTTGCTCTTCTGATGACTTAGTGCAAATACAACGTATTGCAGCGATTCTGCTGGTACAATAACATGTAGTTATCGGAAAACGGTTGATTTCGTCGTCATTAAGTTATTTGTCAGTAGGCTGAACGATTTGGGGAAATAATCTAATTATTTTGACCAATATTGCGATTACGATTTAATGTGCGATTTTTTTAATTTATTAAGTTCCTTATGTTGTGTATTATTCACTAACAAATAAATAAATCATTCTTTAGTATGACCAACACAACATTGGAAGCAGTCAACAAAAAAACTGCTCTTTCCTTTAGGCCAGGCCGATGTGGTGAGATTAATTTATATTATAAACTTTATTCAACTATTGAATGAAAAAAAAGATAATAATAAATGAATCGTACTGATTTCCAGTCAGTAACGGTAACAAATCACTTTTTTTTATCGATTTGCATACCACGTTCTATTACATTGCGATTTCGATTTGAATTTGATTAATCGTGCAGCCCTATTTATCAGCAATGAAAGTGGAAGTCTGTACTCAACATACTTGCTGTAGGTCATAGGAAACCCATACGACTTGAAGACATAAGTAGAGAAAAGACAAAGTACAACGTGATTCCTTTTAAACTTCATGGAAAACTATGATGAAATGGAATATGCAAGTTATTAAAGTGATGTCTTTTAATAAAGAGTGTGGTTGGTAATTCCTCCCGGACAGAACCCATTTGATGTCTAGACATAATGGAAGGTATTTGTCCCCATTAGTTTTCATATATCAACCACATAATTTTTTTAATAAATTGATGTAACAGAATCCGTTTTATTGCATCGTTTAGCTCAGTAATTAAGAAGTTACACAAAAGACAAATGCTGGTGGTTATTAAAACAATTAATGTCACCCAAATAATACGTAATAATGATAACATTTAATTGTGTGTAGCCGACACTAAGCTTCAACTTTCCACCCCTGATGTTATCCCCAGATAACCGTTCAGAACCAGAGGGTCACTTCCTCTTCCTGACGCTCTGTATACATAGGGCTTACTATTAAACATCCATCATCAAAGCTGTAATTAAGGCCTTTATTAATAAACAAAGCCCTTAATTACAGTCACAGATTTGAAGACAGAATTTAACGTTTTAGTGTTTAAACTGAAGACTTATATAGCGGACGGATACTATTGCCAGATGAAGGCAGCAGAACGGAGCTCCTGTAACTATTGACTATTACATAAAACCGGCTGGTTATAATGGTTATAATTATCCAAATAACTCCCAGCTGTGTGGTGTATATCCCCAGTCTGCTCTCGGTATTTGCTTTCAGCTGATGAACTAAATATACTAACACACTGTTGCCACTTCCCACAGAGAGATGCATGGATGCAAAGCATTGAAGCCCAGATGAAGGGTGATCAAAATTGACCAATGTTTTATGATGAGAGCATTTTAACATTTAACATTTAACGTTTTACTTATATTGGTTCTGAAAGTGGTGCCGATATATTCTTGGTTATCTATGCATCGATATACAGAAACTTAATTGGGTTCCTAACATGCATGCACTGGGAAAATGTGTAACAGGAAACAGGGCAGGAAACCGCAGAATAAAGTTTAAGGCCAATATTTAGAACTTCAAACAAAGGAATACAGAAGCCAAGCTGGTCTGCAGAACATCCTTTTCCAGTTTTTATAACCTCAGTTCTGTGATTCCTCCCATGAGCTCCAAGCCAGGGTTGTAATCAAACAATGGCAATACCTGGCTTTAACATCAACTAACTTCTGTTTCTTCCTCTGTTCATGGTCTTTAAGTTCAACTGGGTGAAAGGCCACAAACCTATCACCCAGTTTCCCCTCATCCTTTAACTTTGCCTCCTCTTATCCGTCAAGGAACACCGAGTTCCCCTCTTTCCTAGCCTTCCACATCAATTCCAGTCACAACACTTTTTAGGTTGTCCCGACCTCATCAGAAGAAATCTATTGTACAAGGAAAATTAGTACATAATGATGGCAGAGAACATCGGATGATCTTCTTTAAGAGGCTCTCTTTTCCACGCTTAACTCATTAATATAGCATATAAGGCAAGATATTACCGTAATCATAATCCTTCAAAGGATGTAGTCAAATTCTCTCTCAGTGTGTGTGTGCGTGCGTGGTGGTTCTGAATTACCTTCTCCCCTCTTTCCCCTTTGGATGGCGCAAAGGGATCTGGCTTTCCAGGGGTTTGTTGAAATCTCTGCAAACGGACAGACAGACAGACAGACAGACAGACAGACAGACAGACAGACAGACAGACAGACAGACAGACAGACAGACAGACAGACAGACAGACAGACAGACAGACAGACAGACAGACAGACAGACAGACAGACAGACAGACACAACAATGAAAGAAAACCGATGCTTTGGTCAGAAAACCTATCAGAATATTTGTAGAGGAATCAAATGTGAAGACCTTGCATTGCAACACGTAGAAACAAAATAATTTTCATCTTCAAAACTCACCAATCCTCCAAGACCAGAGCCAGTCCCCTACAGGAAGAAATGTTTATTCAACTATTTCAGAGAAGAACTCCAGGTTAAATCCTAAAGTTATTTCATAAATAATCACAATCATTTTAAAAGGTTAATTCAACTCACCTTTTCACCTTTCTGTCCCTGAAAGTGGATATTGACATAAGGTTATGAAAAAGCACAGGCTCAAGATTTTTATAAAAGCAATCTGTGTAAAAAACATTTGCATTGATTATTTTTCCCCCAAAAAACAGATGTGTTGTTGTAGACTGCACTCAAAGGGGTGACATTATGCCACCAGGGGTGAGTTTGTTTAGCCATTACAAGCCGTTCGAAAAACAGCCCTTTTCCTGTGTTGTTGTTTCTTTCCACCTAGATCTATTCTTGATAGATCAGTCTACCAGCTTACCACCTGGACTACCAGCTTACCACCTGGACTGTAGCAAGTGTTGCTCATCTATCCATCATACATCTAGCAAAAGGCTCGTAATGGCTAATCACACTCACACCTGGTGGCATAATATCACCTCTTTAAGAAATAAGCCGTACGCTCTGATATAAAAAACAGCAGGGCTGGACCATTCCCCGTGAGCTATCACAGAGTCGATCATAACCCGTGGTCCGGCTGCTAGTGACAGGGCTATGGAACAGTGACATCAGAGACCATGTGGGAGCCTGTTAGTGACAGGGCTGTGGAACAGTGACATCAGAGACCATGTGGGAGCCTGTTAGTGACAGGGCTGTGGAACAGTGACATCAGAGACCATGTGTGAGCCTGTTAGTGACAGGGCTATGGAACAGTGACATCAGAGACCATGTGTGAGCCAGTTAGTGACAGGGCTGTGGAACAGTGACATCAGAGACCATGTGGGAGCCTGTTAGTGACAGGGCTGTGGAACAGTGACATCAGAGACCATGTGTGAGCCTGTTAGTGACAGGGCTGTGGAACAGTGACATCAGAGACCAGGTGTGAGCCTGTTAGTGACAGGGCTGTGGAACAGTGACATCAGAGACCATGTGTGAGCCTGTTAGTGACAGGGCTGTGGAACAGTGACATCAGAGACCATGTGGGAACCTGTGGATCACCTTCATACACTTGGAGAGACATGAAGGTCCCTCTGGTTCCTTCAGCTCCTCGGCGTCCCCAGTGGGAGGGTCTAGCTGGGAGGACTGGGAACACAACCACAACACAACCATAACCATAACACAACCATAACCACAACACAACCATAGGTGCATGCATTAAACCATATCACATCCTTAAGGACAATAATAATAGAGACGACACCTCTGTCACTCTGTACGTCTTCTCTTTGAAATGTGTTTGAAAGTACGGCTAAACCCGCGCTGTAGCTCTTTTCACTGCTCTCTTTCATTTAAGACGAAACTGTGTTGATTAAATGTGACACTCAATCAATATTCTTACTGATAATCAACATAGTTCTCAACAGAGCAAACTGATTCGGAGAGGAAAGGTAGGACATTTTAAATAATATAGTCAAAACTGTATATCATATAATTTTAAAGAATATCAATGAAAAAGCAGTGAAAACACGTCTGATTATTACATTCTCAACACGTCTTGTGCGCTCCCTCCCGGCCTCACCTGGTCCGCCAGCTGGTACTCAGACAGCAGCTCCTCGCTGCACAGGCTATGGATGAACTCCCGCTCCACCGAGGGAAAGTCCTCAAAGGTGGGGGAGAAGAAGATGTTCTTGTAGTTGGTGGGGGCGGCGATCAGCTTCAGCTCCTCCAGGTCTGCGTTAGCCACCCCCACCGCCAGAATACTGACGCCTGATGGACAGACAGACGAGGCTTGCTACACATTGACCTTTCATTTATATTTGACCTAAAAATACAGCCTATTTTAAAAAGGTTGCATAAATGGGGTGTGCATACAAATAGACCGCTTCATGATTCATAGCCCAAAAGCAAACTACTGCTAATCATTTCACTCACTGGGTAATCTGTATCATGTGCCGATGTTGATTGGGTCAAATTTCTTTGATTTTGCGATAATAATAATAATAATAATAAGTAATTGGGTCAGAGGCAAAGTAGGCTGAGTATCATCAATTATGTTTATCAAAAATAAGGGCTTGACTAAGACATTATTGGGACTACCAATAATGTCTTAGTGCGTGCGTGCGTGTGTGCGTGCGTGCGTGGGTGCGTGGGTGCGTGCGTGGGTGCGTGGGTGCGTGGGTGCGTGGGTGCGTGCGTGCGTGCGTGCGTGCGTGCGTGCGCGCGGGCTGCGGGGTGCGGGGTGCGTGCGTGCGTGTGTACCCAGAGCGCGTGCCATCCTGGAGGGGGGCAGCACGTCGTCCTGGGCCCGGCCGTCCGTGATCAGCACCATGACGTGGGCCACGTCCTGCCTCATCCCCTGGGCCTCCTGGAACACGTCCTCCAGCACGAAGCCCATGCTCTGCCCTGGGGGGGGGGGGGGGGGGGGGGGGGGGGTGGACGGTTAGAGGAACGTGGAGGTAACCCTAACATAAGCCTGTGCAGAGTGTGGTGGACGGTGGCTGGTTGAAGCAGCCTCAGCCGGCCCGAGTCCGACTGACCGGGCTCCGGGGCTGGCGAGGCTGCACACCTGCTGCACATTGAGCGATGAAGGTGCCCACTGGTTGAACCAGCCAGCCCCACACACACTCATCTGCAGCATGGAACACCAGCTCCGGCCTCCATGTCAATCAACCTCTACAATAAACCGGTTTTCCAACATCCCCAACCTGGGCCTCTTTCTGGAGGAACCCAGTAGGAGCCACCTAGGAGGAGTGTGGGAGCCACCTAGTTGGCATGTAGCATGGACCGTGCTATAGCCTGCTTTTACATGACGTTGAACATCATCTATAGGTCATTACATGACCTGTAGATGCATTTATGTCTCGTGGTTTGGGCGTCCTGGTTCAACGCGATGTAGGCAGTCTACTTGTTTGAGTTCTGGAGCTAGATGCCTAACCACTAACCTGCTAACCCTAACCTGCTAACTACTAACCTGCTAACCCCTAACCTGCAAACCCTAACCTGCTAACCACTAACCCCTAACCTGCTAACCCTAACCTGCTAACCCCTAACCATTAACCTGCTAACCCTAACCTGCTAAATACTTACCGGCTAACCCCTAACCTGCTAACCACTAACCTGCTAACCCCTAACCTGCTAACCCTAACCTGCTAACCCTAACCTGCTAACCCCTAACATGCTAACCCTAACCTGCTAACCCTAACCTGCTAACCCCTAACCTGCTAACCCCTAACCTGCTAACCCCTAACCACTAACCCTAACCTGCTAACCCTAACCTGCTAACCCCTAACCTGCTAACCCCTAACCACTAACCCTAACCTGCTAACCCCTAACCACTAACCCTAACCTTCTAACCCTAACCTGCTCATGAATAGAAGCTCAATGGTAAATAGTTTTGCTGCACTATGATATGATTGAGGAAGTAGTGTCACATTCACCAAAGCTCTCATGGCTCACAACCTGTCTAACATCACATGTCAGTGTCTGAGGGGGTATTTTAAGGCCCTTTCACACCTCTTCAATTCAAATCAGTTTCTGCTGAACATTGGAGCATCTCTGACTTTCATTCGAGATCCGGTGCACACCAAACACTCAACAAAGATGCAACTTCAAATCCCGAATCCGATTTTATCTGACCAAACTATAGGTGGGAAAAAAAGCATTCAAAGATGAGGGCCAATAATCTGAGACTGAGCTCAGCTTTTGTTCATGGTCTTAAGGTATGTCATGTCAACGTGTGTGTGTGTGTTTGGTGTGTTCCAGAGACCTGTTCTGGTGTTTCCTCCACCGTAGCGCAGTGCTCTGATGGCTCTGAGCAGAGAGTTTCGGTCCTTGAAGGCGTTCAGACGGAATTCTATCCGCGGCTCGTTGCTGAAGGGAACTACGGCAAACTGAGAGGGAGAGAAAATGATGAGGGAAACTTTGTTTAGTATCAGAAAAATAAAAACATACACATGAATTGGTTCTCTACAAACCAATACTACTAATTTTGGCAGTTTCAACATGCAAATCATTACGACATTAGGCTAATTCCCCCGCTCGTTGTTGATTGGCTGACCTGAGTGCCCTGAGGACCAATGATTGGGAAGTACGTGGCTGCTCTGAAGAGGAAGTCCTTGATTTTGTCAAAGTTGTTTGCGCTGATGCTGGACGACTCGTCCACCAAGAACACAATGTCGGCTTTGACCTTACCGCACGCTGTCAATAAGGAGAGCAAAATAATGAAACAGTAACAGCACAAAACACCCCCCCCACACACACACACACACACACACACACACACACACACACACACACACACACACACACACACACACAGTCACAGATGAGCAAACGCCAAAAAGTAAAATGGTATAATAATCAGCTTCCCCAGCTTGTTAACTGTCTACGTTGATGATGGTGTTCATCAACATGTATACAGTGTATATCTAATAGGTAATAACGTCGCTGTGGTCTCAACCTTACCTGGCCCAGCAGGGGGCGTGGTCTCTGCTTTGGGCACTGGGGGGGGGCTGGTGGGAGTGACGGCTGCCATGGTAACCACGCTGGTCAGGGTCCTGGCGGGGGTGGGGCTGCTCTTGGGGGTTCCTCGATCCCCCGTGGGTACGGCGACGGCCACGGGAGGGGAGGCGGGGTCGAGGCGAGATGAGGGCGGAGCTACTGGCTGGACTGGAACCAGGGGAGGAGCTACTGGCTGGACTGGAACCAGGGGAGGAGCTACTGGCTGGACTGGAACCAGGGGAGGAGCTACTGGCTGGACTGGTACCAGGGGAGGAGAGACTGGCCGGACTGGTACCAGGGGAGGAGCTACTGGCCGGACTGGTACCAGGGGAGGTTCCGGAGCCACTGGGGAGGAGCAACAACCAGTATTAGTTTACTGGTATTAGTTTTAAAGTAAACTAAAGTACAGACACTTTATATCATACTTCCCTGTAAAGCCCAAAATATAGGGAGCAGAAATTGTGCTTCAAGTTTGAAGCGTGACAGAAATCAGATCAAGAATCAAGTTGTTCCCACAGAGATACCACAGAGTGTTTCACATCATCGGCATATGATGTGAAACGACCGGTGGCGTCGGAGCTTAGGGCGGGACTTGACGCTTCCGCGAGTTCAGTCTAAACTCTAGACGACAACCTATCCCTCGTCAATCTAGCTTGAAAGTGGTGTACACCACCACAGGAGGTGCTTTCTACGTAGGACAGTCGTCTACATCTCTCGTAGAACCGTTCGTTTTAGGCCGAGAAAGTCTTCACGATCTCACAGCCGTTTCACCTGAGCAGATTCTGAAGAGTGTCTGATGTTAACGAGGCCAGAGTGTCTGATGTTAACGAGGCCAGAGTGTCTGATGTTAACGAGGCCAGAGTGTCTGATGTTAACGAGGCCAGAGTGTCTGATGTTAACGAGGCCAGAGTGTCTGATGTTAACGAGGCCAGAGTGTCTGATGTTAACGAGGCCAGAGTGTCTCATGTTAACGAGGCCAGAGTGTCTGATGTTAACGAGGCCAGGGTGTCTCATGTTAACGAGGCCAGAGTGTCTGATGTTAACGAGGCCATAGTGTCTGATGTTAACGAGGCCAGAGTGTCTGATGTTAACGAGGCCAGAGTGTCTCATGTTAACGAGGCCAGAGTGTCTCATGTTAACGAGGCCAGAGTGTCTCATCTTAATGAGGACAGAGTGTCTGATGTTAACGAGGCCAGAGTGTCTCATCTTAATGAGGACAGAGTGTCTGATGTTAACGAGGCCATAGTGTCTTATCTTAATGAGGCCAGAGTGTCTGATGTTAACGAGGCCAGAGTGTCTTATCTTAATGAGGCCAGAGTGTCTGATGTTAACGAGGCCAGAGTGTCTCATGTTAACGAGGCCAGAGTGTCTGATGTTAACGAGGCCATAGTGTCTTATCTTAATGAGGCCAGAGTGTCTCATGTTAACGAGGCCAGAGTGTCTCATGTTAACGAGGCCAGAGTGTCTCATCTTAATGAGGCCAGAGTGTCTTATCTTAATGAGGCCAGAGTGTCTCATGTTAACGAGGCCAGAGTGTCTCATGTTAACGAGGCCAGAGTGTCTCATCTTAATGAGGACAGAGTGTCTGATGTTAACGAGGCCATAGTGTCTTATCTTAATGAGGCCAGAGTGTCTGATGTTAACGAGGCCAGAGTGTCTTATCTTAATGAGGCCAGAGTGTCTTATCGTAATGAGGCCAGAGTGTCTGATGTTAACGAGGCCAGAGTGTCTTATCTTAATGAGGCCAGAGTGTCTTATCTTAATGAGGCCAGAGTGTCTTATCTTAATGAGGCCAGAGTGGCTGATGTTAACGAGGCCAGAGTGTCTGATGTTAACGAGGCCAGGGGGGCTGTGCTTACGTATCCTCTGGTAGACGGTGGTGACGGGGCCCTCCACCTCCCCGTACAGAGGTCTGATGGTGAAGAGGTAGGTCCGGCCGTACAGAAGGTCCAGCACCTTGTAGGAGGTGGCCAGGCCCAGGGTCTCCGTCTTGGTGTCCAGCTCTACGGGGGAGGTAGAGTGAGTGAGTGAGGGAGAGAGATGGATCATGGAGAACCTGTTCTCCCTCAGATAATAAACTAAGTTATTCAAAAGTCATGAGCGCCTCAGAAGGTCTCCTGCTCCGGTCAAACTGACGTGCGTCGGAAGCCGCAGCGTTCCCTGTCAATCCTCCTGGGATAACCAGGGTGGGGCTGAGGTCCCGGGAATGGGATGGAGATGTTGAGGAGGGGGGAGGGTGTAAGCGGTAGGGGTAGGGTGACCTCTGACCTGAGATGTGTAGGAGGGGGGGGGGGGGGGGGGGGGGGTGTGAGCGGTAGGGGTAGGGTGACCTCTGACCTGAGATGTGCCTCCATGACAGCAGGTACCCCGAGGCCCCGGCCACGCTGGCCCAGCTGAGCAGCGTTCCACTGTCCGTGGTGTTGAGCGCTGTGAAGCCGTTCACCTTGGGCAGGTCCACTGGGACAGAGAGCAGACGCACTCTCACTCTACCTTAGTGCATTATTAAGATTTTCAATAAAACTCCTTGAGTCCATTATCATTCTTGTGTTTCTATGTTTTTATATTTATACATTCGATTTTTAAAAGAATAAGTACAGTTTAATAAGCTGCAATAAAAAATGTGTGTACAACATCAATATTGATTAATGACATATGATATTCAATAAACATGACAATGCATTTTTTCTTAGGTCAAAGATGAGTTAATGAACAGAAAATAAAATAGAAAAACTCAATGAAAAGTTTATGTCAAACAAGTATTTTCACTTTCCTGCAAAAGACACGTCAGCAACATATAACGACCACAGTATTTAGCGTCCAGGGTTGGACTCACGTGTGCGAGCGGTGACCAGTGCCGGGCTCCCCTCCCTGCTGCCCAACATGGAGGACACCTGGATCTTATAGGCCGAGCTGCCCTGCAGGTCGGGGATGGTGAAGGTGGTGGCAGGGGCTGGCACAAGCTGGGACTTCACACCGCCCCCTAGAGGCGGGCCGGCACATTACAAGGTTCAGTCAATACGCAGGTCAGAGTTTAGAATACTGGGATGTAGCTCCAATCTGGGCGACCATGGTGTTCCTCTTGCTCTGCTTCACATTTGTTTCAACGGATGATGTTACTGGATCCTGAATCAGTAATTAGCAGTAAACAGTGAACACAAACTCAACGCTCTCTAGTTAGACATTAGAGACGTGTGTGTAAGGTTTACATTCAACACAGTGTAGACCGACCACCGCAGATAATAAAAACCCTTCTGAATTTCGTAACAGGAAACAAGAAGCTCGGGGAGGTTAGAAATGGAACATTGTGCGTTGGAACCAGAGATGATATCAGATCATCCTCAGTGACCCAGAAAAAGATGAATTGATATTAATTGATCGATTTAGGGAAAAAAATAATAATAAACTGAATCAAATATCAAAAATAGGCTGAAAAGTGGACCAATGACTTGTGCTGAGCAGTGGTCGGGGACGGAGGGGGGGGGGGGTGTTCCTACCCTGGAAGTGGCTCCAGGAGACCTTGTAGCCCGTCACCCCGTTGGTGGCCCTCCAGGACAGGCTGATGGAGTTGACCTCGATGTCCACCAGCTTCACCTCCCTCACGGTCTGGATCAGCTCCGAACCGGAGAGCGCGGCTAGCAGAGCACAGGGTTTCAGTCCCACCTCCGGAGGGAACACTAGGACGCATCCCCTCATGCAACATGTCAGGGCGTGAACACAACATGGATTTCACTCCGATCGGGATGTAACTTCATTTCAGTGAATTGAATTTGGTCATGATTTCAATTTGTGAAAATGTGTGACCTGACTTTTAGCCAATGCCATGATATCCTGTGGTTAGGGAGTTCAATTCCCAGCCAAAGTGTTCTGGGCTCGATGCCCAATGTCTGAACCTGACCTGTAGGCAAGAAGCCCTCAAGCTAACCTCTACCTGCTCCTAATGACCTTCATCCGGATCAATGCAAGCTGCGTTGGATGAAACAAACATTGCCACAAATGACAACATAGTTAGTAGTTATATGCTCCTACAAAGCTGGGGACAGGCCTGGCGTCTCTCCATGCCGTAACGACCGGTGTTCACCGGGAACACGTCATATCTGCTCTTCCTCTCAGCCCGGCGCTGTGTACTTAATGAAGAGAGTCCCTCACATTTTATTTTTGGTTTTCATTCGCAGCTAAAGATAAACCGCCACCCCCCCCTCAACAAACAGCTGGGACAGTGATAGGCTGATGAGGGGGTGTCCGACGAGGTGCCGGGGACGTCCGCCGAGGTTAAAACGGGAACAACAAAACACACGACGCGTCCATCAGACGGCGGCGGGAGACACGGCGGGGAGAGAGAGACCGCAGGGCTCTCCCGCCCCTCTCTCTCCCGTCTCTCGCCCCTCTCTCGCCCCTCTCTCGCCCCTCTCTCGCCCCTCTCTCGCCCCTCTCTCGCCCCTCTCTCGCCCCTCTCTCGCCCCTCTCTCGCCCCTCTCTCGCCCCTCTCTCGCCCCTCTCTCGCCCCACTCTCTCCCGTCTCTCGCCCGTCTCTCGCCCCTCTCTCGCCCCTCTCTCGCCCGTCTCTCGCCCCACTCTCGCACCTCCCTCGCCCCTCTCTCACTCCCTATCTCACCCCTCCCTCGCCCCTCCCTCGCCCCTCTCTCGCCCCTCCCTCGCCCCTCTCTCGCCCGTCTCTCTCCCCTCTCTCGCCCCTCCCTCGCCCCTCTCTCGCCCGTCTCTCTCCCCTCTCTCTCCCCTCCCTCGCCCCTCTCTCTCCCCTCTCTCTCCCCGCCTCTCGCCTCTCTCTCACTCCCTATCTCACCCCTCCCTCGCCCGTCTCTCGCCCCTCTCTCTCCCCTCACTCGCCCGCCTCTCGCCTGCCTCTCGCCCGTCTCTCTCTCCTCCCTCTCCCCTCTCTCTCCCCTCCATCGCCCCTCTCTCTCGCCCCTCTCTCTCCCCTCCCTCGCCCCTCTCTCTCCCGCCTCTCGCCCCTCTCTCGCCCCTCTCTCTCCCCTCTCTCTCCCCTCCCTCGCCCCTCCCTCGCCCCTCTCTCTCCCCTCCATCGCCCCTCTCTCGCCCCTCTCTCTCCCCTCTCTCTCCCCTCCCTCGCCCGTCTCTCGCCCGTCTCTCTCCCCTCCATCGCCCCTCTCTCGCCCCTCCCTCGCCCCTCTCTCGCCCCTCTCTCTCCCCTCTCTCTCCCCTCCATCGCCCCTCTCTCGCCCCTCTCTCGCCCCTCTCTCGCCCCTCTCTCGCCCCTCTCTCGCCCCTCTCTCGCCCCTCTCTCGCCCCTCTCTCTCCCCTCTCTCTCCCCTCTCTCTCCCCTCCCTCGCCCCTCCCCTCGCCCCTCCCTCGCCCGTCTCTCGCCCCTCCCTCGCCCCTCTCTCGCCCCTCCCTCGCCCCTCTCTCTCCCCTCTCTCTCCCCTCTCTCTCCCCTCCCTCGCCCCTCTCTCGCCCCTCCCTCGCCCCTCTCTCGCCCCTCTCTCACCACCCTCTTAATTACCATATCGAGGCGTTCGCCGCGGTGTCTATTCAGGTCCTCAGTCTGGGTCTATGTCAGTAGTTGAGTCTATGTCTATAGTCTATCATGCTGGGACGTTACATGACACGCAGACACAGACGTGCACGTATACAGACACATGAGTGTGCACATACACACATGCGTGTTTACACAGTGGTGCACACAGAGACGCAGGCACACACACATACACACACACGCAGGCGCTCACACACGTATAAATACACACACGAACGCTTTAAGAAAGGGGGAGTTACACCCTCCATACAATGAGGATGACAGATAGGTAGGAGTAAAAGTAACTGTAAGTATGGGGTGTGAGAAAATGACGTTCAAAAAACGTTCAGAGTGAGAGAGAGAGAGAGAGAGAGCAAGAGATATTATAATATAACTGGGGGGAGAAAATGACTACTACTAATTATATACTATATATATAATTACTGTGTCTTGAGTGTAAACTTGTATGGTTAGAACAGCATGGCCTCCTATACCTGTGAATTGGGACAGGGATATCTCTGGCCCCTCCGTGTTGCCGTAGACGGCGTGGATGCTGACTGTGTAGGCCGTCCCGGGCCTCAGGCCTTCAACGCGCTGGAACAGGACACTCTTCTCCAGGTAACGGGACTGGGGGCTGGTACCATCATCTACACGCACACACACACGCACGCACGCACGCACGCACGCACGCACGCACGCACGCACGCACGCACGCACGCACGCACGCACCACACACACACACACACACACACACACACACACACACACACACACACACACACACACACACACACACACACACACACACACACACACACACACACACACACACACACACACACACACACACACACGATAATGAGCCAACAGAACACACTCAATTGATATCAGGATCTCTGCCTGTGACACACCGGTTTCAAAAACCCACCAGAAATCGATAACAAAAGATACAGAGTCATGCAGCGATGGAGCTGTGCTTGAATACACAATGGCCCTTACCTGTCTTCCAGGTGACTTTATACTCAGTGGCGCCCACGATGGGACTCCACTCCACGTCGATGGAGGTGCTGGTGTAGGAGACCACCTCGAAGTTGGACACGTAGCCGAGGGGGGCTGGGGGGCAGTGGGGGGGCCTTATTCACAGAGCGGCCATTTTGGTTCATCTTGGTTCTACATGCTCGCCCTTAGAGCCAAGGTGGCTGCTGCTTTAACAAGGCCTCATATCTTCATTAGTTAGGACAGCTCAGCTATATACATGTAGAACTATTATTTAGCGTTATACTCTGACATTGTTACATGCTGTTATACACTGTTACATGTTGTTATACACTATTACATACTGTTATACACTGTTACATGCTGTTATACACTGTTACACTGTTATACACTGTTACATGTTGTTATACACTGTTACACTGTTATACACTGTTACATGTTGTTATACACTGTTACACACTGTTATACACTGTTATACACTGTTACATGCTGTTATACACTGTTACATGCTGTTATACTGTTACATGCTGTTAAAGAGTAGCTCAGGAGGTAGAGCAGCTGTCTTGTAACCTGTAGGTTGCTAGTTTGATCCCCAGCTCCCCAGTGTTGATGTGTCCCTGAGCGAGACTCTTAACCCTCACTGCTCCTGACGACCTGGCTGTCGCCTTGCAGGGTTGACTCGGCCGTCGGCTTGTCAATGTTTGTATTAACCGATGTAAGTCGCTAAATGCCCTAATGACTAAACACTGTTAAACACAGTAAAGCGGCGGGACACTCACAGGTGCGGAAGGTGGCAGTGATGCCAGGTCCCACCACGGTGCCGAACAGCACGTAGAGGGACAGGACGTACTCGGTGTCGTACACCACGTTCCTCAGGTGGTACTCGGTGGTGCTGCTGTTCAGCGCCACCTGCCGGGGCCGGTCCCGACCCGTGAACTCTGGAGGAACCAGAGGAGGAACCAGAGGAGGAACCGGAGGAGGAACCAGAGGAGGAACCAGAGGAGGAACCAGAGGAGGAACCAGAGGAGGAACCAGACGTTACGCTATGAGCAGACGACCAGACGACCAGACGCTTACCCAGATCTCCTGTCTGGGATCAGTACCATCTTGTCTGTTATTATCTTATCAGTGTTTAGCCAAGCTATTACATGCTGACTTTAGCTATAGGAATGGGCTTGTTTTCTCAATAAAGGATATGAAGATGGGTGAATTTTAGTGAATAGAATGGTCAGGACTTCATAGAATTAGCAGCAGAGATTCACACATCATTAAAATGAAACAACGAGGCACAGTGATGAGTGGAGGATTAAAAAATAGCTGGTGTTAACATGTGACGATGGTCGCCACACTGAAGTTGATTGATGCAAATCGTTAAATAATAAATGTTGTGGACAATGATTTGAAATGACTCACCCAAGTCAGACCAGCCAATTCAGAACAAATAAACAGCAGATGAGAGCAACTAATTAATTATCCTCTGCAGGTTTGTGTGTGGAAGTTTGTGTGTGTGGAAGTTTGTGTGTGGATGTGTGTGTGTGTGTGTGTGTATATCCCCAGGCCAGTCTGCACTCTGTGTGTGTGTGGTGATTGTGTGTGAGTGAGTTAGTGTGTGTCCCCCAGGCAAGTCTGTAGCCTGTGTGTGGATGTGTGTGTGTGTGTGTGTGTGTGTGTGTGTGTGTGTGTGTGTGTGTGTGTGTGTGTGTGTGTGTGTGTGTGTGTGTGTGTGTGCGTGCGTGCGTGTGCGTGTGTGTGTGTGTGTGTGTGTGTGTGTGTGTGTGTGTGTGCACCATGTGTGGGCCCCCAGGCCAGTCTGTAGCCTGTGTGTGTGTGTGTGTGTGTGTGCGTGTGCGCGTGCGTGTGCATGTGCGTGAGTGTGTGTGTGTGTGTGTGTGTGTGTGTGTGTGTGTGTGTGTGTGTGTGTACCATGTGTGGGCCCCCAGGCCAGTCTGTAGCCCGTGGCCCCGGGGACTCTGTTCCATGACACCACAGCACTGTTGGTGTTCACTGCTGCCACCTTCAGGGACTGGACCGCACCACTCTCCACTGGGGGGGGGGGGGGGGGGACATAATTCACACATTCATACCAACAGGCCACATCTGCCCCTACCAATTAGAGAGGCTTCTATCTCCTCCTAGGGAGGGATCCTGAGCCTAGGGAGGCGTCCGGCTCATACAGGAGGCCATTCATCAGGCGTCAATTCTAGAGATACGAGCGGTCAAGATGTTCGAGAGACCCAGTCGAGGCCACAAAAACAAGTGTAGTTCCTGCACATAGCCACAAACAAAGTTGCAATAGGAGAGAGAGAGAGAGAGAGAGAGAGAGAGAGAGAGAGAGAGAGAGAGAGAGAGAGAGAGCATCCAATCCTGTATTCAGCTGACTCTGGCTCCAGCAGCAGGCAGCTGTGTGTGCGGTGTTGTGCTCATGTGTGTGTGTGTGTGTGTGCGTGTGCGCGCGCGCGTGTGTGTGTGTGTGTGCGGTGCTGCGCTCACGTGTCTTGGCCTTGCTGCTGGTGACCGGGCCCTCTATGTCTACGAAGATGGGGTTGATGGTGACGATGTACTCTGAGCCCGTACGGAGCCCCTGGATCATGTAGAACCTGTAGCTCTCTGCCAGGTTGATGTTCTCTATGTCGCCATCTGAGGGACGCACAGGGAGAACACATCAACACACTGCTGGCCTGCCACCAAAAGCTGCCCAAAGTGAATAATCACACCCAGTTTAGTTGCTCTTTATGATAATCAATTAAAGAGAGTTACAATTCATGATGGAGAGAGAGAGAGAGAGAGAGAGAGAGAGAGAGAGAGAGAGAGAGAGAGAGAGAGAGAGAGGCAGCCCAGCCGGCGGGCCTACCTGCGGACACCCAGGTGAGCCGGTACCCGGTGGCCCCCTTCACCGCCGTCCAACGGGCCTGCAGCGTGTCCGTCGTGGCGTTCTGAACCAGCAGCTGCTCCACGGAAACCAGTTTCACTGCAAACACACGTAGTTAATACCATTAATGAGCTGTACAGCATCATGTTGAATAAGTACACCACGCAGTCAATAGCCTCAAGTCACTCTAAACTTTAGAGGGACGGTAGCCTCAGGTAGCTAAGGAAACGAGACCGCTTACAATGTCGTCCTTAGGACAGCGCACGAGTACCGTGATTGGTGTTGAGTGCTATTTTAGCCAACAGGACACGATAACATGTTGATTTATTTATTGTACGTCAGTGATTTATTCAGGCTCATTGTCCTTACGTACCGACAGTTTCAGAGCGTTGAGTCTATTACTAACTTACCTGTTACTGCATTGGAAGAATATCTTGTCGTGGTCGGACATGACAAAAATTACGTTACCAATCTATCGGATACTGTGTGGAACTAGACTTTGTGTATGTTGTTGAACATATTTGCCAGTCATACCAAATATTTAGTGTAAAACAAAAAACTATAAAGTCATATTCAACGTCCGAATGTGCAGGCCTGTATTTTATTACTTAGGCTATTCTCAGCGGTCAAGCACAATGATGCAGCCGTTTGCTGTTTCGTTACCTATAAATCACCGCCCTCGTGTGGTGATACTATAGTATTACATCTGGACAAGTTTTCTCTGAAGAATGTATGCTCCACTCTCGACATGACGCCGCAGCGGTCTTATCTTGTTTAATTTGGTTTCCTTTAATTTAAAGGTGTTCAATCTGTGGATGTTTTCAATACATCCCCCCGTAGACATTTGTTCTCATTAAATTCATTCTATATTAAGATTCAGGCTCTAAGCCGAACATTAACATTCAATCTGCGGAGGTGTTTCCTGCTGACCAAACATCAGGGACCAAACCGTTGGCGGAGCTTACGCGTTTGGCCCATTATGGAGACTGGTTCGCTGGGGCCCTCGGGGTACACAGCATAGATAGTGACGGTGTACTTTTTATCTTCTTCCAAGCTGTCAATCACATGGGTGGAGGCGTCGCCAGGGAGAAGGCTCTCATAGGTCAGGCCCGGTCGGTTGGCTGGAATACACACACACACACACACACACACACACACACACACACACACACACACACACACACACACACACACACACACACACACACACACACACACACACACACACACCACACAACCACACCACACACACACCAGGAGGAACAATGCGTTAACGAGGGCAATTGTACTCTATGAGTGTTTATACAGTGTGTGTGCATGTTTGTGTGTGTGTGTGTGTGTGTGTGTGTGTGTGTGTGTGTGTGTGTGTGTGTGTGTGTGTGTGTGTGTGTGTGTGTGCTGCGCGTGTGCATGTGGTGTTTGTGTCAGATAGAACACTTTAAAGAACACTTTAAAGATGTGTGTTTGGTTCCCATGAGGTATGCGGGAAGACATTAAACACATCAAACATCCAAAAATTAGGGGGATTCAAATACATTTTCGAACTATTACTCTTTGCTTGGTATATTTTTGTTGAAAAACGACCAAGATGGTGGGCTTGAACTTTAAACATTTTCAGGAACTTCAGATCACATGACCGAAACCGTTGTATGAACCGACGTAGCATCTGTCGGAGGGCTGATTGATCTGCTCTGTCTTCCAGAAGCACCTTGCTATTTCCCCGGTCTCTCTCTCTGTGGGGGTCTCTCTCTCTCTGGGGGGGTCTCTCTCTCTCTCTGGGGGGGGGTCTCTCTCTCTCGGGGGGGTCTCTCTCTCTCTCTCTCCTCTCTGGGGGGTCTCCTCTCTCTCTCTCTGGGGGTCTCTCTCTCTCTGTGGGGGTCTCTCTCTCTCTCTGTGGGTCTCTCTCTCTCTCTCTCTCTCTCTCTCTCTCTCTCTCTCTCCTCTCTCTCTCTCTCTC
>NC_079430.1:19055819-19070819 GCF_026213295.1 Gadus chalcogrammus
CTAAGGATGGCTGTAGAGGGGGGGGGGGGGCGTGATGCTATAATTAATCCCCATTGCTTTAAAACGATAATCAAGTACTTGGGGTCCTGGGTTGTGTAGCTCTATCGATGAGCGTACTCTGCCAGGGATGTGCTGCCCCTTACATGGATTGATTGAACAGCAGGTGTGCAAAACAATGCGATGGTGAAGTCGTATCGTTTGAAAGGGATGCAGTAAAATATATGGAATAAAATCTGGAATAGAGTCTTTTATTATTCGATCATTCATCTATCATCTATTTTTGTATGAAGCTGTAAAGTCCGGATGTATTCACCTCTCGCTGGCTGCTTGTGTGATGGAGCCACGTCACATTGGGTTGTGGTTTTGAGGAATTCAAAAAAGTTTCAATATTATAACTCGCCGTCTACCCGTCATTGCGTCTACAGGAAGGGTAGCTGCAATGCGCTCTACCCTTCCTGTATCCGATACGTTCTGCCAGCCTGACCTAATACTGTCGTTCTGCTCGTCAACTAAAACTTTATCCGCGCGTGCATTCTACCTCCTCAATCCATGAGCACGCAGAATTAGGGGTTAAGTTCTCAGGCCCGGCCGTGTCCATAAGTGCACGTCCTCTCGGTATTGTTCAATACAAGCATCCACAAATCCTATTTATTGCAATTGTTTTTTTTTGTTTTTTTTTATGCTATTATTATTGTAGAAATGTAATAATAAGTTAATATATTTTTATTATCTTGGTTATCAAAAATGTTTTGTCAACATTGCACAACATAACCTTCTACTTCCCTCAAGGGGTTTCTCAAGACAGCACGACAATTACTAAACCAAAGCGCCGGAGCTTTCTTTAACAAAAGAAGCACCTCAGATTTATCTCCTCCTCCTCTTCGCTTGTCTCTCAGGGGTGAGTATCTCAGCCAATCAGGACGTTGAGACGGACATGGAGACCTTCCAGATGGAGATCGACCCAGAGAGCAAGAAGACCATGTTCAGGACCAACGGGGGGTCCTACTGGACCCTGGTGTCTCACGGCGAGATCCAGTCCACCGCCACAGAAGTGTGAGGAGCTCCTACTTCCGCAGCGACGCCTCCTACGTAGATACTAGCCTGGCTAACGCCAGACCTCATCCCAATCTACATTGAGGTCTGGGAACCACACATTCATTTTCTCGTGTTCGAGGCGTGGTTTACGATTGCCCGGAGTTCGTTTATTGGGCGCTAAGAATGTCTATCATATGAGTCTGTACGTAGCTCATAGCCAATCAACGGCTGTTGGCAGCAGGGCAAAGAAATTGTTCTTGATAATGAAAGAGTTTAACGCCAAAAGTTGCTATTTTTTAAAAATAAACTTGCGTTCTAAACTACTTAGATCACTATCTAAGGCCGCATCGAAAGGTAACGCGTCTGCTGCCATTTTGGATCCGTAAACTACAGGCTTCGGTGTGTCGCATAGACGTCGTCATCATCTGGCCGTCCCTTCCCGTTCTGTGATTGGTTCCCTATCTCAGGCGAAAAATCGAATCCATCGAATCCAGGCTGCCTTGCAGCGCGAAATTAAATCGCGTGCAAACCAGCCTGGGTATACTCAGGCTACGTAGATACAGGCATAGAGATGAACCGTGGATTATCCAGCCTTTAAGGTCCCATATTATACCACCAGGTGTGAGTCTGATTACAAGCCGTTTTGAAAATCTGGCTCTGGTTACATCACAAGTGGGAGCGTCCACCTCGATGTGAGCTGGATAGATCAGTCGATAAGCCTATGAGAGCAATTAGCTTGACTCCAAACATGACCTGTCTCATGAATAAGTTGGACCTATAGCTCGTCAAAATGGAGCAATATAAAACAAAGGGATGAATTCGTAATAAGGGTAAAAGACGGTGTTGCTCCGTAGGCTTCTAGATCTGTTATTCCCGCGAATGACATCACTACCTTTTGACGTCATGAATCTACGGAGGCCTTATATGGCTCCATGCTAATATGTAATCTTAATTATAACCATATAGAATACAAAACAATAATTCAGAGCCAGGATCAGTGAATTCAGAGCCAGGATCACTGGATTCAGATACAGGGACAGTGATTTCAGATACAGGAACAGTGAATACAGATACAGGGACAGTGATTTCAGATACAGGAACAGTGAATACAGATACAGGGACAGTGAATTCAGATACAGGGACAGTGAATTCAGAGCCTGGAGCAGGTAGGGGTGAGCCAGCTTGTTCATGATGCCTACAGGTAGACCGTCAGCACCGGGGATCAAACCCAGACAGGACCTTTTGAGCGGCCTGTGAGTCAGCGTCCTCGCGGTAGCCGCGGCGCTAGCTGCTAACAGAGCTACTCCTCTCCGCTCCGCAGACAACCCGAAACCAAGTTCGACATCGAGTGGCGTGGGCCGCGGCTGGTGCTGAAGGCCAGCAACGGGAAGTACGTCTGCACGAAAAAGAACGGGCACCTGTCGGCCGTCAGCGACAGCGCCGGTGAGTGCCCCCCCCCCCAAGACCCCCCAGAACCCCCAGACCCCCCAACCCCCAGACCCTCTCCCCCCAGACCTCCTAACCCCCTCTCCTCCCCCCCCCGGACACTCTGACCCCTGACCCCCCCCAGACCCCTCCCCCGTCAAGTGGCTGCTCACGGGGCCAGGGAGAGTCATGGTGTGGGCCCACCTGTGTGTGTCTCCGTGTTGTGACAGAACGATGCATGCTCCACCCCCCCCATGGTGATGGTGAGACTCACCTGTGTGTGCGTGTCCATGTGCGTGTCCATGTGTGTGTGCGTGTGTGTGCGTCTGTGTGTACCTGTGTGTGTCTGTGTGTATCTGCGTGTGTGCAGGCGATGACGAGCTGTTCCTGATGAAGCTCATCAACCGCCCGCTGCTCATCCTGCGGGGAGAGAGCGGCTTCGTGTGCCACCACAAGTCCTCCAACACGCTGGACTCCAACCGCTCCGTCTACGACATCTTCACCCTGCTGTTCAGCGACGGGGCCTACCACATCCAGAGTGAGCTCCCCCGCCTCCACCCAGGGCTCGAGTGTATCAGTGGGTTCGAGGATAGAATACATTAGAATTAGTGCTGTCAAGCGATTAAAATAATTAATCGCGATTAATCGCGCCAATGTCATAGTTCACTCACGATTAATCGTGAGCAATCGCGATTAATCACAAATGTTTTTTCGATGCTAAATATCCCTTGATTTCTTTTTTCCCATTAATTGTTCTAATTGTAATGCTCTTATCAACATGGAGAAGTGCATCGGCTTGCCTTGTGCAAATGTTTTTTTATTGATAACAGCATTGGCATATCAAAACAGGACGATACAAAAAAAAAGCCTATAGAGCAATTCAACGATGAACATACAAACATACTGCCTTGGACATAGGAGTCAGGCTACTGCTTCTTTGTTTTGAGCCAAAAAAAATAAATAAAAGTTTTAGTTTTTTTCTTTTTTTATAGAAGAACTGCGTTAATCGCGCGATAAAAAACGCCGTTAAAATTGGTTTGCGTTAACGCCGTCAATAACGCGTTTAACTGACGGCACTAATTAGAATGGAATGAAATGGAATAGAATCCTCGCCTCCACCCAGGGCTCTAGTGTATCGGTGTGTTAGAGAATAGAATCCATTAGAACGGAACGGAATGGAATCCTCTCCTTCACTCAAGGCTCTACTGTAGGAATAGGTTAGAGAATAGAAAACATTACAATAGAACGGAATGGAATAGAATCCTCTCCTTCACTCAGGGCTCTACGTTACAGATAGTGTATAATATGTATATCATAATAACCATACTAATATATACTATATATCTATATACTGATAATAACTATACTAATACTATATATGTATACTCATTATAACTACTAATATTAACTCCCCCTCCCTCTCTCTCAAAACCCCCTCCACCCTCCTCCTCCCCTCCCCCCTCCTCCCCCACCACCCTCTCCCTCCTCCCCCTCCTCCTCCCCGCCCTCTCCCCCCCCCTCCTCCCTCCCCCCTCCTCCCCCACCACCCTCTCTCTCCTCCCCCTCCTCCTCCCCGCCTTCTCCCTCCCCACCCTCTCAACCTCCACCCCCCCTCCTCCCTCCCTCCTCCTCCCCACCCCCCCCCTCCCCTCCCCCCTCCCCCCCCCCCCCCCCAGGCGTGGGCGGGCGGTTCTGGTACGTGGCCCCCAGCGGGGCGGTCTGCTCCGACGGGGAGGGCCCCGAGGACTTCTTCCTGGAGTTCCTGGAGCACGGCCGGGTGGCCATCAAGACGGCGGCCGGGGGCTACGTCCGCGGGGACCAGGGGGGCCTCCTGACCGGGGACGGGGCCCGGCCCGACGCCACCTCCCTCTGGGAGTACTGAGGGCGGCACATAGATGTCCATACACATATACAATATATATATACCGTCTATATATTTATATTGAATGGGAGTTCAGGCGCGGTGATGGGGGTGGGTGGGGGTGATGTGGGTGGGGGTGATGGTGATGGGGTGGGGGGAGGGGGGGGGCGTCAGACCACCTGCTGGAAGCCCTAACTGCTATAGGTGTCCCTTGCCACTTTAATGTCGTTGTTTTATACCTTGGAAGGATGTGAAATTTTGGCAAGCGACACACATCTGTATGATGAGTGTGTGTGTGTAATGTGTGTGTGTGTGTTTGTGTGTGTGTGTGTGTGCGTGCGTGTCTGTGTGTGTGTGTGTGTGTCTGTGTGTGTGTGTGTTCTTGTGGTTATCTGTACTTGGGAAGTAGAAAGTATCGGTTCTACCGGTCTGTCTGTGTGTGTTTGTCTGTCTGTCTGTCTGTCTGTCCACCTGTCTGTCTTTCTGTGTGTCTGTCTGTCTGTCCGCCCGTCTGTCTGTTTGTGTGCTGGCGGTGTTCTGACCTTGGTAGGTAGTCAGCGGCCCCACCCCAGTCGGGTCCGCTCTGGTGTTCCTTCAGACACTCGCTGGCTGTTGATTAGGAAGGCTAGCGCTGCAGACACACACTGCAGACCCCGGGTCGGCCAGAGGCTCTCCGTGGGGCGGCCAGAGGCTCTCCGTGGAGCGGGTGGGGACTGACCTCAGACCTCGGGCTCTGCCGTAGTACGTATCAAGCGTGTGAAGAGTTAGCGATGTGGTTTTCTTAGCCGGCTGGCCACCATAGATAGTGATTCATAACCATGTCTAATTTCATTAGTCATCTATGCTCACATAATGAAAACATGTGTGTGTGTGTGTGTGTGTGTGTGTGTGTGTGTGTGTGTGTGTGTGTGTATGTATGGGTGTTTATGTGTGTCTGTGTGGGTGGATTGGTGTGAATGTGTGTTTTTTCGTGCATATTTTAAGTTATATTCTGACTGAGTAATTCAAACCTAGTTTTTATTCTGTTTTATTTATCAGTGGTTTTTTCAAAATGTCAATTGTAATAAAGTCAACAACCATGCAAGTGTGTGAGTGTCAAGTTTAATTTTCTGTGTGTGTGTGTGTGTGTGTGTGTGTGTGTGTGTGTGTGTGTGTGTGTGTGTGTGTGTGTGTGTGTGTGTGTGTGTGTGTGTGTGTGTGTGTGTGTGTGTGTGTGGTTGTGGTTGTGGTTGTGGTTGTGGTTGTGGTTGTGTGTGGTTGTGTGTGTGTGTGTGGGGGGGGGGTTATGGTTGAAGTACTGCAGCAGAACTTGTAATCCCCTGGGGATACACTAGATGGCAGTGTGGTGTTTCCTAAGCTCGGATAAAGTTTTATAATGATCGACCGGGGAGTAGAGCAGCAACACCTGAATCAAACATAAGAAACACCTCCTTGAGAGATCTGTACTCTCAAGTTTGCGTGGATACGACTCATGGATGTAGAGTGTCGCAGTCGATGGTCATTCTGCTTGTGCTTCTGCATTTTCCCAGAGGCTATAGGCCTACATTTATCTGGCGAGGCAGCTTGATCCCCTGTCATGCCAAGTTACCCCGACACCAACACCTCCACCCCGGGTTCACCTCCACGCCAGGGACGATGGGTTTCCTAGCCTCTGGTTTTCTCACTCTGCGTGTATTTTTAGAACTGGGTGTCTGTGCTTCAGTAAAATAGCACTTCCCTGACAAGAGAAGATCCACATGCAATCAGCCAAACATGTGAACATCATGCAATTTATGGGATGGTTTAAACGAAATGACAGCAATTTAAAGGCATTTACATGCCAAAAACACTGGCCCATTTTACGTGCGGACATGTGTTGCTGCACTTTGTTCTGTCTATTATTCCGACTGAAATAGGTTTTTGATGGGGACTTCACAAAGGCTATTAACATCGATTGATGGGGATGATGATGATGATGATGATGATGATGATGATGATGATGATGATGACGAAACGCTGCTCAGCTCTTGTACTTCACTGTTGGTAGGGGAGGGCAGATGCTGAGACTGTGTTTCGTTAGTGTTTTGAGAATGCGTAAATTAAGCGACGCTTTGGATAAACAAGTCCACCGAATTGTTTATTATATATTAGGCTTTTATTTCAGAGCATTATTTTAGACCAGGAAGACAGAAAACAATTTTGGTCCCATCTATCAATGCCTACTTGTTCCCTGCCGCTCCCTCTGGAGCATACCAGAGTGGAGGAGAGCGGACGTCCCTCTGTAGCGCGTCAGACACTAGCTCAGGACGCAGAACAGGACCTCTGATCCACCGGATCTGCTTTATACTCATCATCATTACAACATTCCCGGTGAAGAACCCCAGTGGAGATGGAACTGGAAGATTGTGGCGGGTTACTGCAGGCGATCCGGGCGGAGCGCTTTTACGCACTGGATGGTTGCCCCGACGCGTTGAGGCTGGAGGTGATATAAGAAAACTACGCAGAGAGACGAGCATAGACACGCAAGGTTAAGACGTCTCCAGTGTTTGGTTTGTGCAAACTAATCAGCATGCGGTACCGAGGGGCAGTTCTGGCGGCTGGTTTCGCCGGGCTGTTGAGCTTCACCGTGCTCGCCGTGGCCATCGGGACAGACTACTGGTACATCATCGACGTGCACATCCCCAACTACTCCGGCACGGATGACCTCAGCTCCCACTCCGGGCTATGGACGACGCATGAAGGTAGGACCAGTTGTGAGTTTACGGAGATATAGCTGAGTTGATGTATATGATGACACCAGAAGCCCCAGCTCGCGTCACTCAGCCCGTCAAGCATCCTGTCAATTAGCCCGTCTTCAGCCCGGGCTCGGAGGGTTCATTGGAATCGATTCGGGCTTCGAGGCTCCCAGCAGGCGGCTGCAGAGGGCGGGGCAGGCGGCGGCTCACAGGTGCATCGACCCGTACGTGGCGGCGGCACAGCTTGAGCCGCTACACAGGCAGCCTAATTGCCACCAAGTGTTCCCGTCAAGAAAACAGTAATCAAATCAAATGGATGTTATTTTTGTGCCAAAGTCAACTCTCATGATGGCGGTGAAGTGTTTCAATCATGTTTCTGTCTCAGGGCAGAACAGCAGCTCGCTGATGCCTTCCTTCAACGACGACACCTCCAGTCTGTCGGAGGTGGAGAAGCACCTCTCCAGTAAGCAGACTGCTACCTATTTACCCTCACCCTCCATCTATAAAATCAATACTCAACCCCACCTGAATACTCATCCCCATCTGTGCACTCCCCCCCCCCCCCCCATCGTTAAAAGTACACCCTGAACAACAACGAATGTCAGTTAGAGTGAAGCTGAATAATCAGTTCAGGGCGCTTGTATCGGTCATTATCAAGCCGCCGGTTAATTTTGGGCACACAGTGCTAATTATGATGAATTAAGGGTCACGAATGATTATCATTTACAAACTCAAGGACGGTATTACCAACTGTGAGTGGGAAGGGGAATGTGGACACTTTAAACCAGGCGGGCGGTGGGCGGCGTGACATCAGCCTACACACAATCATCACTGGAAATAGTGGTTCTCCTTTTGATTAATTTGATTAACTTGACAACATAATTACTGTGTCCAAGTGTATGTGTGTGCCTGAATGTACGCATGTGTGTGCGCGTGTGTCTGTGGATATACGCACATGTGTATGTGTGTGAGTGTGTTTGTGTGTATGTGCATACGTGTGTTTGTGCAATGTTTCTTTCTGTGTGAGTGTGTTTGTGTTTGTGTGTGTGCAAGCATACATGTGTGAGCATGTACGTGTGTGCGCTTGCCTTTGTGTGTGTGAATGTACGCAAGTGCTTGTGTGTGTGAGCATACGTGTGTGTGCTTGCATGCATGCATGTGATTGCATGCGCATGTGTGTATGCATGCATATTAATTTTTGCGTGGATGGGTGTGCATGTGGGTATGTGTGCATGGGTGTGTGTGTTTGTGTGCGTGCATGCTTGTGCATATGAATGCGTGCGTGCGTGGGTCCACATGTGTGTGAACTGACTGTGTGTGTGTGTGTGTGTGTGTGTGTGTGTGTGTGTGTGTGTGTGTGTGTGTCCTCAGGGCTGCACAAGGTGGTGGTGGTTCTGCTGCCCCTCAGCCTGGTGCTGCTGGTGGGGGGGTGGATCCTGGGGCTGGTCAGCGCCCTGGCCCGCAGCAGCCGGCTGCTCGCCGCCGCCGCCGCCTACTTCCTCCTCTGCAGTGAGTCCCCGACCCGCCGCCATGTCAATGAACGGATGAATGAATGAGTGAGTGAATGAATGAGTGAGTGAGTGAATGAATGAGTGAATGAATGAGTGAGTGAGTGAGTGAGTGAGTGAGTGAGTGAGTGAGTGAATGAATGAATGAATGAATGAATGAATGAGTGAGTGAGTGAGTGAGTGAATGAATGAATGAATGAATGAATGAATGAGTGAGTGAGTGAATGAACGAATGAGTGAGTGAATGAGTGAGTGAGTGAATGAATGAGTGAATGAGTGAGTGAATGAATGAACGAATGAATGAGTGAGCGAATGAATGAATGAATGAGTGAGTGAGTGAGTGAACGAATGAATGCATGGATGAATGAGTGAATGAACGAATGGGTGAGTGAATGAACGAATGAATGTGTTCAACATGTGGGCCGGGCTGGCCCAGTGAGCATCTCAGTCAAGGAATGAATGAATTAATGAATGAATGAATGAATTAGTTAATTAGTTAAACATGTAGGCCAAGCCGGCCGTGTCCATGTCAGTGAATGAATGTGTTCACCATGTGGCCCGTGGCCATGTCCATGAAGGAATGAATGAATGAATGTGTTCACCATGAGGGCTGATCATCTTCCCCCCTCCCCCTCATGGCCGCACCGACCTAGCCCTGATCTCAGCTGGACTTATTTAAGAGGTCTTGCCGTCTTTGGTGTTTTTAACGTGGAGAACAATGTGCGTGGGTGTGTGTGTGATGTAACGTCACATGTGTCTGAGTGCAGCTGTTTGGGTGGGTGTCTGCTTGTCTGCTTGTCTGCGTGTGTGCATATGCCTATGCTTACGTGTGTTATTGTGTGCATGTCTGGTTCTATGTTTGTGTGTGTGTGTGTGTATGTGTGTGTGTGTGTGTGTGTGTGTGTGTGTGTGTGTGTGCGTGTGTGTTTGTGTGTGTGTCTGCACGTCTTGGAGACAAAGCGGTTGAGCACTCGTCTCAGGGTTGCTGTAACACACATGCGGACCGGGGCCTTCCGTGTCAGACACTTTGTTGTGTTTTGCGTGAAGGACCCTGAAGGAGCACTCTGCTACAGTGAGACGGTGAACAGCTAGGTCCTGTTTCTACCGTCTACAGCTCCCATTGACGCCCTGCCCTGGGTGATTGCTGGCTGAACGCGGCTCGGTCCGTTGCATTGGAGATGCGTTTACGTTATACGTTGTGTAGTCTCTTATCCTAGCTATCTTTGTTGTGTACGGGGAACGGGTTAACCTTGAGATTGTTAGTGCTTGCCAATTGCTTCTATGAGCATCCTTACTGTACCGACAGTGATATATTGTTGTTTCCCTGTCTTCTGACGACTGTACCGTATTTTCCGGACTATACGTCGCTCCCGAGTATTAGTCGCATCAGTCAAAAAATGCTCCATGACGAGGAAAAAAACATATATACGTCGCATCGGTGTATAAGTCGCATTTATTTTTAAACATTTAAACAAGAACGTTTAGTCTGGAGAGACTGAATAAAATTGCAATAGCAATATAGGTGTGTTGGTCCCACTCGTAGTTCTGAGAGTATACCGAATTCAGTGACACCGGGATTCCACCGGACGCGTATGCGCCGCGGTCCTAAACCTGAGCACACGATCGGGAGGTGGAAGTTGCGCTTTAGATGCCTTCACAAGTCCAGCGGAGGGCTCCAGTTTTCGCCGGCCAAGTCATGCGCTGTGATATGTGTGACAGCTATGTTGCACAACATTGCAGCTAAGGCTGGGGTAGCTTTGGGGACATTGAGGACGATGACGACGAGAATATAATTTATTCGGTGGTGCAGTAGGCTTGCAGTGTTCAGTTGTAGGCCTAATGAATGACGGTGCCATCTTGCGGCCGAAGATTATGTAGGTACGCACAATTTTGGCATATAAGTCGCTTCGAAATATAAGTCGCAGGGCAAGCCAAACTACAAAAAAACCGCGACTTATAGTCCGGAAAATACGGTAATTATTGTGAGTAGCTTTGGATAAAAGCGTCTGCTAAAAAATAATAACCTATTGAATTCATATAGTGTAGCTTTTCTAGACACTCAAAGACGCTTTACAGTGAAGGGGGGGACCTCATTAACCACCACCAGTGTGTAGTACCCACGTCAGCCAATCTGTGCCAAAACGCTCACCACACACCAGCTTGAGGTGGAGAGTGAAGGAATTAATGAGTCAGACAATTATACAGGGGGATGATTGGGGGGCCAGATTGAATGAGCCTGGTTGGGCCAGGACACCGGGGAAACCCCTACTCTTTGCGATAAGTGCCCTTGGATCTTTATGGCCTCTGTGAGTCAATGCTCTAAATGTAAATTTGAATATTTTGTTTTGATTCACCCTGTTAAGTGAAATTAAAGGATTTTGAGATTCTTAAGGCAATTTATATTAGAAGCCTTTTTTGTCGCCTTTGTTGGAATTATCTCTGCATCCCGACAGCAATCAATCAATCAAATGCTCTGACAGTAGCTCAGGAGGTAGAGTGGGTTGGCTGGTGACCCGAAGGTTGCTAGTTCGATCCCCGGGTCCTCCTAGCAGGGTGTTGAGGTGTCCCTGGGCAAGGCACCTCATCCTGACTGATCCTGACGAGCTGGCAGTCGCCCTGCGTGGTGGACTCCACCGTCGGTGTGTGAATGGTTGTAAGTCGCTTTGTTTGAAAGCGTCTGCTAAATCCCCTAAAATGGAAAATGCACGACGGGAATGTTCTGTTAGGCTATGCAGACCTAATACTGAGGCCCCGTTTACACAAAGGGAAAACGCAGATATTTCCACGCGCTTTGCCCTCTCATTTACACGAAAACGCAGTTTTTATCACAGAAAACGATCATTTCTAAAAACTCCGGCCAAAGTGGAGATTTCTGAAAACGCCGGATATGTGTCGTCGTGTCAACGGGGAGAAACAGGTTTTTAGGTTCTGAAGCGTCATATTATGCGCCAGGAAATGCTTAACGTCATATGAGCGCCCTATGTTTAAAGTTTGTTTGTTACAGGTAGACGTTTGTGTTATTCGTTGTTGTTGATTCTGAGGATTCTGATTGGCTTGCATGGCTTTATCCTTCTCCCTACACTGCCGCCCATAGGTTTGGCATAGTTATAATGGCGCTCGACGGCGTATTTATGCGTTTTGATGTAAACGAAAACTTTTTTGAAAACGATGTGTGCACAATGTTATTTTTGAAAACGGAGGGGGGGAAATATTAGTTTCTATAAATACCCTGCTACGTATAAACGTGGCCTAAAGCTAGCTAGCCATTGGTGTTTGGGGCGTGGCTTTGGAGGGAGGCAAGAAGGGAGGTGTGAGATGTTTTTCTCCAAATTGCCTTTAAAACTCCCTTCAAGTTTGTGGGGAAGATTTCTCCTTAAAAGGGGAAACCGTGGGTGTCTTGTTTAAGTGTCGACCCCCTCCCTGCAAAATGGAGCGTTCCATCCCTTAAATTATTCAGGACACAATAGCAGGGTAAGGCAGAGTTTGACTTGATTTGGAGTTATTTCCGTCGGAAGAATCGGTTATCTCATCTAATTTATGCAGGGTCGTTCATCATTGCGTGGCGTCTTGCATTTTTGGTAGAATAGCAAACACAGACAAACACAGAAGCAGCAAACATCTTCTTGAGGAACTGGGGGTCAGGGGGAGTTCAGAGTGATCGACGATGGCATGATGCTGATTGTCATCAAGTGTCTCACAATTGAGCAGGGTAATGATTCCACTGATTGAAACCGTCTCACTGTCCCCATCAGAATTATCTGTTCTGCCCGTCTTTGGGTCTGCTGCAGCAGAGATACCGAGGAACAATGAGAGACTAAAAACGATACCAGGGACATTTTTTGGTGAATTGGCCCACCTTGCATTACCCATCTCGTTTGTATTGCTAAATAGGGTTAACTTATTTTAATGGAAAGCTAAAAAAACCAAACCCTTATCGATGGTAAAATTAAGATAAAATTATGCAAAAAAATCATGTTCACAATAAGGTTTCAACACATTATCAGCGTAACATTAGATTCATATTTACACTGGTAGACTGAAAAGTGCATTCAAGTGCATTATTTTAAGCTACACTGCACTGACCTTTTAATTGCCTCACAATATATTAATGTAGTGGCTGTTCATAACTTATATCGCATTGAACCTTAATATCCCCCTGACCGCATAGTAGCAGAGAGCCTTCTTGTTTCAGTAGAGCTATATAAACCCTATAGGAGGAAAGGTCCATGCTCTTACACACAGCTGGATGTGCCCACCTATGAGCTCTCTCGTGAGATTGCCTTACTCGGTCTCTGACAGCTGATCTGTTACAGTAAACAGGAGATTCAGGAAAGGATTGAACCGACACAGATTTTAATTGTTTCAGATTGAGTTTGACGTGAATAAATGAATCGATCAAAAGTCGACAGCCTAAATGTACGTCTGCGACCTGACAGACAGACAGACAGACAGACTGACTGACAGGACGAGCCCTGGAGCCTTCAGCATGACGTCTGTCCCCCCTTCTCATCCAGATGTCTGCCTGCTCCTCAGCCCCCTCACAAATTACACGGGCAATCTACAGATATAAATATATCCGATGATGTAGAAAAGAGATTGCAGCGCACCTTGCCATTGCCATGTCAGACAGACAGGTAGATGGATGGACCAATGTCTAGATAAATGGATTGATTGATTGATTGATTCGTTGGTTGGTTGATTGATTGATTGATTGATGAAACAGGCGGGCAACATTTTCCTGACCACTGAAGAGAAAGGTAGCTCGATCCGTCCTCCATCTTGGCATGACCTGAAACAATTTTTTTATCAAGAATGGCTGCAATCCTCATGACAGACGCTGTGATCACACTGTGTGAAAAGGGGTGCATCTAGATCGGGATGCTCCGTGATACTCCACAGATAATGGGATGTATCCGGGATACGTTCCACTCGTGAGGCCTGCCCCCAGCTGGGTGTGACTGAGGGCAGCTTTGGTTTCACACCTTTGGCCAACAGGTGTCTTGAAGACAGTGACACAGTCTTCTTCCTGGAAATAGACAGAGTTTGTCGACGTTCAAAACGAATTGAGTTTGTGTTGTTCAATAAGATGAGATGAGATAAAGTGTGCCTTGTCAATTCCTCACGGGTTGTTGGTCGGTTGTTGGTCTTTGCATAATACTTATACTGGTCTGTGTGCGCGTGCGTTTGTCTACCCCCCCCCCCCCCCCCAGGCCTGTTCACCCTGGCCGGTCTCTGCGTCTACGTCAGCTACTCCCAGTGCGCCATGGAGGAGTTCCAGCGGCTTGTGAGCCCAGAGGACCTGGCCAACGTGGGGGTGTCCTACGGCTGGTCCTGTGCCCTGGCCTGGCTCTCCCTGGGCCTGGAGCTGAGCTGTGGCCTGCTGCTGCTGCTGGCCGCCCGGCTGGTCCGCCGCAAGCAACGCGAATCAGGCGTGGCCATCGCAATGACCTGAGGGCCCAGGACCCCTGAGCTCTGGAGGTCTGAACCTCTGGAGGTCTGACCTCCGGAGGTTCAGACCTCCAGAGGTCTGAACCTCTGGAGATCTGACCTCTGGAGGTCTGAACCTCCGGAGGTCTGAACCTCCGGAGGTCTGAACCTCTGGAGGTCTGAAGGTCTGGAGGTCTGAACCTCTGGAGGTCTGAACCTCTGGAGGTCTGAACCTCTGGAGGTCTGAACCTCTGGAGGTCTGACCTCTGGAGGTCTGAACCTCCGGAGGTCTGAACCTCCGGAGGTCTGAAGGTCTGGAGGTCTGAACCTCTGGAGGTCTGACCTCTGGAGGTCTGAAGGTCTGGAGGTCTGACCTCTGAACCTCTGGAAGTCTGAAGGTCTGGAGGTCTCAGGATGTTGATGCTGAGATACAAACGGGGAAGCACACCTTATATAACCCGCGTTCTTGATTAATATGATGAAGAGTTTTTATTGTTCACATTATTTCTTTACATTTTTGGTAGCAGTAGGCTTTGTTGCATAACGCTCACAACAAATGAGACTTCATTTTCCCATTAGCTGTAAACATTAGATCATGTGCCAACGTGTCGGTCGGGGTTGGAGAGAATAACGTTAACGCGGTCTAAACCGCCAGTCTGGATCAGGTCTGGATCAGGTCTGGATTAGGTCTAGAACAGGTTCTGGATCAGGTCTGGATCAGGTCTAGATCAGGTCTAGAACAGGTTCTGGATCAGGTTCTGGATCAGGTTCTAGATCAGGTCTAGATCAGGTCTAGATCAGATTCTAGATCCGGTCCGGATCATGTCCCTATCAGGTTCTAGATCAGGTCTGGATCAGGTCCGGATCAGGTCTGGATCAGGTCCGGATCAGGTCTAGAACAGGTTCTGGATCAGGGTCTAGATCAGGTTCTGGATCAGGTTCTAGATCAGGTCTGGATCAGGGTCTGGATCAGGTCTAGATCAGGGTCCAGCTCCATAGCTCCAGTCCCAGAGATAAGCGTGTGTCGCTG
>NC_079430.1:19075819-19095384 GCF_026213295.1 Gadus chalcogrammus
CGCAAGGCTACTCCACCCCGCCATTAGGGCATCAATCAAGTGCCACACAACTCTGTAGGCCCTATAGCATTGCGTGGCCCTATCCTAGGCCCTATAGCATTGTGTAGCCCTATACTATAGGCCTACCGTAGCACTGTTGTTTTCCTTTGGTCGTCATGAAAAAAAAACATAAGGGGTAACACTGTCGTTTTTTATCAAAAAAAACATAAGGGTTGACACTGTCGTTTTTTATCAAAAAAAACATAAGGGGTAACACTGTCGTTTTTTATCAAAAAAAACATAAGGGGTAACACTGTCGTTTTTTATCGGCCGTCATCAAAAAAAACATAAGGGGTAACACTGTCGTTTTTTATCGGCCGTCATCAAAAAAAACATAATGGGTAACACTGTCGTTTTTTATCAAAAAAAACATAAGGAGTAAAACTGTCGTTTTTTATCAAAAAAAACATAAGGGGTAACACTGTCGTTTTTTATCAAAAAAAACATAAGGGGTAACACTGTCGTTTTTTATCAAAAAAAACATAAGGGGTAACACTGTCGTTTTTATCGGCTGTCATCAAAAAAAACATAAGGGTTAACACTGTCGTTTTTTATCGGCCGTCATCAAAAAAAACATAAGGGGTAACACTGTCGTTTTTTATCAAAAAAAACATAAGAGGTAACACTGTCGTTTTTTATCAAAAAAAACATAAGGGGTAACACTGTCGTTTTTATCGGCTGTCATCAAAAAAAACATAAGGGGTAAGACTGTCGTTTTTTATCAAAAAAAACATAAGGGGTAACACTGTCGTTTTTTATCAAAAAAAACATAAGGGGTAACACTGTCGTTTTTTATCAAAAAAAACATAAGGGGTAACACTGTCGTTTTTATCGGCTGTCATCAAAAAAAACATAATGGGTAACACTGTCGTTTTTTATCAAAAAAAACATAAGGGGTAACACTGTCGTTTTTTATCAAAAAAAACATAAGGGGTAACACTGTCGTTTTTTATCAAAAAAAACATAAGGGGTAACACTGTCGTTTTTTATCGGCCGTCATCAAAAATAACATAACGGGTAAGACTGTCGTTTTTTATCAAAAGAAACATAAGGGGTAACACTGTCGTTTTTTATCGGCCGTCATCAAAAAAAACATAATGGGTAACACTGTCGTTTTTTATGGGCCGTCATCAAATAAATAATAAGATGTGACACTGTCGTTTATTTTCAAAAATTGGGCGGCTTAGCTCAGTAGGTTGATTAGTTGTCTTGAAACTGAAAGGTCGGTGGTTCGATCCCCAGCTCCTCCTAACTGAAAATTGTAGTACAAATAAAAGATAAGGGGTAACACTGTTGTTTTTTTATTCCAAGTCATCAAATAAAACGTAAGGGGTAACACTGTCGTTTTTTATCGGCCGTCATCAAAAAAAACATAAGGGGTAACACTGTCGTTTTTTATCAAAAAAACATAAGGGGTGACACTGTCGTTTTTTATCAAAAAAAACATAAGGGGTAACACTGTCGTTTTTTATCGGCCGTCATCAAAAAAAACATAAGGGGTAACACTGTCGTTTTTTATGGGCCGTCATCAAATAAATAATAAGATGTGACACTGTCGTTTTTTATCAAAAGTTGGGCGGCTTAGCTCAGTAGGTTGATTAGTTGCCTTGAAACTGATGACTGCCGTCATCAAAAAAAACTTAAGGGGTATTAAATACCCCTTATGTTTTTTTTGATGACGGACGATAAAAAACGACAGTGTTACCCCTTATGTTTTTTTTGATAAAAAACGACAGTGTCACCCCTTATGTTTTTTTTGATAAAAAACGACAGTGTTACCCCTTATGTTTTTTTTGATGACGGCCGATAAAAAACGACAGTGTTACCCCTTACGTTTTATTTGATGACTTGGAATAAAAAACAACAGTGTTACCCCTTATGTTTTTATTTGTACTATAATTTTCAGTTAGGAGGAGCTGGGGATCGAACAACCAACCTTTCAGTTTCAAGACAACTAATCAACCTACTTAGCTAAGCCGCCCAATTTTTGATAATAAACGACAGTGTCACATCTTATTATTTATTTGATGACGGCCCATAAAAAACGACAGTGTTACCCCTTATGTTTTTTTTGATGACGGCCGATAAAAAACGACAGTGTTACCCCTTATGTTTCTTTTGATAAAAAACGACAGTCTTACCCGTTATGTTATTTTTGATGACGGCCGATAAAAAACGACAGTGTTACCCCTTATGTTTTTTTTGATAAAAAACGAGTGTTACCCCTTATGTTTTTTTTGATAAAAAACGACAGTGTTACCCCTTATGTTTTTTTTGATGACGGCTGATAAAAAACGACAGTGTTACCCCTTATGTTTTTTTTGATGACGGCCGATAAAAAACGACAGTGTTACCCCTTATGTTTTTTTTGATAAAAAAGGACAGTGTTACCCCTTATGTTTTTTTTGATAAAAAACGACAGTGTTACCCCTTATGTTTTTTTTGATAAAAAACGACAGTGTTACCCCTTATGTTTTTTTTGATGACGGCCGATAAAAAACGACAGTGTTACCCCTTATGTTTTTTTTGATGACGGCCGATAAAAAACGACAGTGTTACCCCTCATGTTTTTTTTGATAAAAAACGACAGTGTTACCCCTTATGTTTTTTTCGATAAAAAACGACAGTGTTACCCCTTATGTTTTTTTTGATAAAAAACGACAGTGTCACCCCTTATGTTTTTTTTGATAAAAAACGACAGTGTTACCCCTTATGTTTTTTTTGATGACGGCCGATAAAAAATGACAGTGTTACCCCTTATGTTTTTTTTGATGACGGCCGATAAAAAACGACAGTGTTACCCCTTATGTTTTTTTTGATAAAAACGACAGTGTTACCCCTTATGTTTTTTTTGATGACGGCCGATAAAAAACGACGGTGTTACCCCTTACGTTTTATTTGATGACTTGGAATAAAAAACAACAGCGTTACCCCTTATGATTTTAATTGTACTATAATCTCCCAGCTAGGAGGTGCTGGGGATCGAAAAACCAACCTTTCAGTTTCAAGACAACTGCACTACCTACTGAGCTAAGCCGCCCGATTTTTGATAAAAAACGACAGTCTTACACGTTATGTTATTTTTGATGACGGCCGATAAAAAACGACAGTGTTACCCCTTATGTTTTTTTTGATAAAAAACGAGTGTTACCCCTTATGTTTTTTTTGATAAAAAACGACAGTGTTACCCCTTATGTTTTTTTTGATGACGGCCGATGAAAAACTACAGTGTTACCCCTTATGTTTTTTTTGATAAAAAAGGACAGTGTTACCCCTTATGTTTTTTTTGATAAAAAACGACAGTGTTACCCCTTATGTTTTTTTTGATAAAAAACAACAGTGTTACCCATTATGTTTTTTTTGATGACGGCCGATAAAAAACGACAGTGTTACCCCTTATGTTTTTTTTGATGACGGCCGATAAAAAACGACAGTGTTACCCCTTATGTTTTTTTTGATAAAAAACGACAGTGTTACCCCTTATGTTTTTTTTGATAAAAAACGACAGTGTTACCCCTTATGTTATTTTTGATGACGGCCGATAAAAAACGACAGTGTTACCCCTTATGTTTTTTTTGATAAAAAACGACAGTGTTACCCCTTATGTTTTTTTTGATAACAAACGACAGTGTTACCCCTTATGTTTTTTTTGATGACGGCCGATAAAAAACGACAGTGTTACCCCTTATGTTTTTTTTGATGACGGCCGATAAAAAACGACAGTGTTACCCCTTATGTTTTTTTTGATAAAAAACGACAGTGTCACCATTTATGTTTTTTTTGATAAAAAACGACAGTGTTACCCCTTATATTTTTTTTGATGACGGCCGATAAAAAACGACAGTGTTACCCCTTACGTTTTATTTGATGACTTGGAATAAAAAACAACAGTGTTACCCCTTATGTTTTTATTTGTACTATAATTTTCAGTTAGGAGGAGCTGGGGATCGAACAACCAACCTTTCAGTTTCAAGACAACTATTCAACCTACTGAGCTAAGCCGCCCAATTTATGATAATAAACGACAGTGTCACATCTTATTATTTATTTGATGACGGACCATAAAAAACGACAGTGTTACCCCTTATGTTTTTTTTGATGACGGCCGATAAAAAACAACAGTGTTACCCCTTATGTTTTTTTTGATAAAAACCGATAAAAAACGACAGTGTTACCCCTTATGTTTTTTTTGATAAAAAACGACAGTGTCACCCCTTATGTTTTTTTTGATAAAAAACGACAGTGTTACCCCTTATGTTTTTTTTGATAAAAAACGAGTGTTACCCCTTATGTTTTTTTTGATAAAAAACGACAGTGTTACCCCTTATGTTTTTTTTGATAAAAAACGACAGTGTTACCCCTTATGTTTTTTTTGATAAAAAACGACAGTGTTACCCCTTATGTTTTTTTTGATGACGGCCGATAAAAAACGACAGTGTTACCCCTTATGTTTTTTTTGATGACGGCCGATAAAAAACGACAGTGTTACCCCTTATGTTTTTTTTGATAAAAAACGACAGTGTTACCCCTTATGTTTTTTTTGATAAAAAACGACAGTGTTACCCCTTATGTTTTTTTTGATAAAAAACGACAGTGTTACCCCTTATGTTTTTTTTGATAAAAAACGACAGTGTTACCCCTTATTTTTTTTTTTGATGACGGCCGATAAAAAACGACAGTGTTACCCCTTATGTTTTTTTTGATGACGGCCGATAAAAAACGACAGTGTTACCCCTTATGTTTTTTTTGATGACGGCCGATAAAAAACGACAGTGTTACCCCTTATGTTTTTTTTGATAAAAAACGACAGTGTTACCCCTTATGTTTTTTTTGATAAAAAACGACAGTGTTACCCCTTATGTTTTTTTTGATAAAAAACGACAGTGTTACCCCTTATGTTTTTTTTGATAAAAAACGACAGTGTTACCCCTTATTTTTTTTTTTGATGACGGCCGATAAAAAACGACAGTGTTACCCCTTATGTTTTTTTTGATGACGGCCGATAAAAAACGACAGTGTTACCCCTTATGTTTTTTTTGATGACGGCCGATAAAAAACGACGGTGTTACCCCTTACGTTTTATTTGATGACTTGGAATAAAAAACAACAGAGTTACCCCTTATGTTTTTATTTGTACTATAATTTTCAGTTAGGAGGAGCTGGGGATCGAACAACCAACCTTTCAGTTTCAAGACAACTAATCAACCTACTGAGCTAAGCCGCCCCAAATTTGATAATAAACGACAGTCTCACATCTTATTATTTATTTGATGACTGCCCATAAAAAACGACAGTGTTACCCCTTATGTTTTTTTTGATGACGGCCGATTAAAAACGACAGTGTTACCCCTTAGGTTTTTTTTGATGACGGCCGATAAAAAACGACAGTGTTACCCCTTACGTTTTATTTGATGACTTGGAATAAAAAACAACAGTGTTACCCCTTATGTTTTTATTTGTACTATAATTTTCAGTTAGGAGGAGCTGGGGATCGAACAACCAACATTTCAGTTTCAAGACAACTAATCAACCTACTGAGCTAAGCCGCCCAACTTTTGATAAAAAACGACAGTGTCACATCTTATTATTTATTTGATGACGGACCATAAAAAACGACAGTGTTACCCCTTATGTTTTTTTTGATGACTGCCGATAAAAAACGACAGTGTTACCCCTTATGTTTCTTTTGATAAAAAACGACAGTGTTACCCTTTATGTTTTTTTTGATGACTTGGAATAAAAAACAACAGCGTTACCCCTTATGATTTTAATTGTACTATAATCTCCCAGCTAGGAGGAACTGGGGATCGAACAACCAACCTTTCAGTTTCAAGACAACTGCACTACCTACTGAGCTAAGCCGCCCGATTTTTGATAAAAAACGACAGTCTTACACGTTATGTTATTTTTGATGACGGCCGATAAAAAACGACAGTGTTACCCCTTATGTTTTTTTTGATAAAAAACGACAGTGTTACCCCTTATGTTTTTTTGGATAAAAAACGACAGTGTTACCCCTTATGTTTTTTTTGATGACGGCCGATGAAAAACTACAGTGTTACCCCTTATGTTTTTTTTGATGACGGCCGATAAAAAACTACAGTGTTACCCCTTATGTTTTTTTTGATAAAAAAGGACAGTGTTACCCCTTATGTTTTTTTTGATAAAAAACGACAGTGTTACCCCTTATGTTTTTTTTGATAAAAAACGACAGTGTTACCCATTATGTTTTTTTTGATGACGGCCGATAAAAAACGACAGTGTTACCCCTTATGTTTTTTTTGATGACGGCCGATAAAAAACGACAGTGTTACCCCTTATGTTTTTTTTGATAAAAAACGACAGTGTCACCCCTTATGTTTTTTTTGATAAAAAACGACAGTGTTACCCCTTATGTTTTTTTTGATGACGGCCGATAAAAAACGACAGTGTTACCCCTTATGTTTTTTTTGATGACGGCCGATAAAAAACGACAGTGTTACCCCTTATGTTTTTTTTGATGACGGCCGATAAAAAACGACAGTGTTACCCCTTATGTTTTTTTTGATAAAAAACGACAGTGTCACCCCTTATGTTTTTTTTGATAAAAAACGACAGTGTTTCCCCTTATGTTTTTTTTGATGACGGCCGATAAAAAACGACAGTGTTACCCCTTATGTTTTTTTTGATGACGGCCGATAAAAAACGACAGTGTTACCCCTTATGTTTTTTTTGATAAAAAACGACAGTGTTACCCCTTATGTTTTTTTTGATAAAAAACGACAGTGTTACCCCTTATGTTTTTTTTGATAAAAAACGACAGTGTTACCCCTTATGTTATTTTTGATGACGGCCGATAAAAAACGACAGTGTTACCCCTTATGTTTTTTTTGATAAAAAACGACAGTGTTACCCCTTATGTTTTTTTTGATAACAAACGACAGTGTTACCCCTTATGTTTTTTTTGATGACGGCCGATAAAAAACGACAGTGTTACCCCTTATGTTTTTTTTGATGACGGCCGATAAAAAACGACAGCGTTACCCCTTATGTTTTTTTTGATAAAAAACGACAGTGTCACCATTTATGTTTTTTTTGATAAAAAACGACAGTGTTACCCCTTATATTTTTTTTGATGACGGCCGATAAAAAACGACAGTGTTACCCCTTACGTTTTATTTGATGACTTGGAATAAAAAACAACAGTGTTACCCCTTATGTTTTTATTTGTACTATAATTTTCAGTTAGGAGGAGCTGGGGATCGAACAACCAACCTTTCAGTTTCAAGACAACTATTCAACCTACTGCGCTAAGCCGCCCAATATTTGATAATAAACGACAGTGTCACATCTTATTATTTATTTGATGACGGACCATAAAAAACGACAGTGTTACCCCTTATGTTTTTTTTGATGACGGCCGATAAAAAACAACAGTGTTACCCCTTATGTTTTTTTTGATAAAAACCGATAAAAAACGACAGTGTTACCCCTTATGTTTTTTTTGATAAAAAACGACAGTGTCACCCCTTATGTTTTTTTTGATAAAAAACGACAGTGTTACCCCTTATGTTTTTTTTGATGACGGCCGATAAAAAACGACAGTGTTACCCCTTACGTTTTATTTGATGACTTGGAATAAAAAACAACAGTGTTACCCCTTATGTTTTTATTTCTACTATAATTTTCAGTTAGGAGGAGCTGGGGATCGAACAACCAACCTTTCAGTTGCAAGACAACTAATCAACCTACTGAGCTAAACCACCCGATTTTTGATAATAAACGACAGTGTCTCATATTATTATTTATTTGATGACGGCCCATAAAAAACGACAGTGTTACCCCTTATGTTTTTTTTGATGACGGCCGATAAAAAACGACAGTGTTACCCCTTATGTTTTTTTTGATAAAAAACGACAGTGTTACCCTTTATGTTTTTTTGATGACGGCCGATAAAAAACGACAGTGTTACCCCTTACGTTTTATTTGATGACTAGGAATAAAAAACAACAGGGTTACCCCTTATGATTTTAATTGTACTAAAATCTCCCTGCTAGGAGGAGCTGGGGGTCGAACAACCAACCTTTCAGTTGCAAGACAACTGCACTACCTACTGAGCTAAGCCGCCCGATCTTTGATATAAAAAGACAGTCTTACACGTTATGTTATTTTTGATGACGGCCGATAAAAAACGACAGTGTTACCCCTTATGTTTTTTTTGATAAAAAACGACAGTGTCACCATTTATGTTTTTTTTGATAAAAAACGACAGTGTTACCCCTTATATTTTTTTTGATGACGGCCGATAAAAAACGACAGTGTTACCCCTTACGTTTTATTTGATGACTTGGAATAAAAAACAACAGTGTTACCCCTTATGTTTTTATTTGTACTATAATTTTCAGTTAGGAGGAGCTGGGGATCGAACAACCAACCTTTCAGTTTCAAGACAACTATTCAACCTACTGAGCTAAGCCGCCCAATTTATGATAATAAACGACAGTGTCACATCTTATTATTTATTTGATGACGGACCATAAAAAACGACAGTGTTACCCCTTATGTTTTTTTTGATGACGGCCGATAAAAAACAACAGTGTTACCCCTTATGTTTTTTTTGATAAAAACCGATAAAAAACGACAGTGTTACCCCTTATGTTTTTTTTGATAAAAAACGACAGTGTCACCCCTTATGTTTTTTTTGATAAAAAACGACAGTGTTACCCCTTATGTTTTTTTTGATGACGGCCGATAAAAAACGACAGTGTTACCCCTTACGTTTTATTTGATGACTTGGAATAAAAAACAACAGTGTTACCCCTTATGTTTTTATTTGTACTATAATTTTCAGTTAGGAGGAGCTGGGGATCGAACAACCAACCTTTCAGTTGCAAGACAACTAATCAACCTACTGAGCTAAGCCACCCGATTTTTGATAATTAACGACAGTGTCACATATTATTATTTATTTGATGACGGCCCATAAAAAACGACAGTGTTACCCCTTATGTTTTTTTTGATGACGGCCGATAAAAAACGACAGTGTTACCCCTTATGTTTTTTTTGATAAAAAACGACAGTGTTACCCTTTATGTTTTTTTTGATGACGGCCGATAAAAAACGACAGTGTTACCCCTTACGTTTTATTTGATGACTAGGAATAAAAAACAACAGGGTTACCCCTTATGATTTTAATTGTACTAAAATCTCACTGCTAGGAGGAGCTGGGGGTCGAACAACCAACCTTTCAGTTTCATGACAACTGCACTACCTACTGAGCTAAGCCGCCCGATCTTTGATATAAAAAGACAGTCTTACACGTTATGTTATTTTTGATGACGGCCGATAAAAAACGACAGTGTTACCCCTTATGTTTTTTTTGATAAAAAACGAGTGTTACCCCTTATGTTTTTTTTGATAAAAAACGACAGTGTTACCCCTTATGTTTTTTTTGATGACGGCCGATAAAAAACGACAGTGTTACCCCTTATGTTTTTTTTGATGACGGCCGATAAAAAACGACAGTGTTACCCCTTATGTTTTTTTTGATAAAAAACGACAGTGTTACCCCTTATGTTTTTTTTGATAAAAAACGACAGTGTTACCCCTTATGTTTTTTTTGATGACGGCCGATAAAAAACGACAGTGTTACCCCTTATGTTTTTTTTGATGACGGCCGATAAAAAACGACAGTGTTACCCCTTATGTTTTTTTTGATGACGGCCGATAAAAAACGACGGTGTTACCCCTTACGTTTTATTTGATGACTTGGAATAAAAAACAACAGAGTTACCCCTTATGTTTTTATTTGTACTATAATTTTCAGTTAGGAGGAGCTGGGGATCGAACAACCAACCTTTCAGTTTCAAGACAACTAATCAACCTACTGAGCTAAGCCGCCCCAATTTTGATAATAAAGGACAGTCTCACATCTTATTATTTATTTGATGACTGCCCATAAAAAACGACAGTGTTACCCCTTATGTTTTTTTTGATGACGGCCGATAAAAAACGACAGTGTTACCCCTTATGTTTTTTTTGATGACGGCCGATAAAAAACGACAGTGTTACCCCTTACGTTTTATTTGATGACTTGGAATAAAAAACAACAGTGTTACCCCTTATGTTTTTATTTGTACTATAATTTTCAGTTAGGAGGAGCTGGGGATCGAACAACCAACATTTCAGTTTCAAGACAACTAATCAACCTACTGAGCTAAGCCGCCCAACTTTTAATAATAAACGACAGTGTCACATCTTATTATTTATTTGATGACGGACCATAAAAAACGACAGTGTTACCCCTTATGTTTTTTTTGATGACTGCCGATAAAAAACGACAGTGTTACCCCTTATGTTTCTTTTGATAAAAAACGACAGTGTTACCCTTTATGTTTTTTTTGATGACTTGGAATAAAAAACAACAGCGTTACCCCTTATGATTTTAATTGTACTATAATCTCCCAGCTAGGAGGAACTGGGGATCTAACAACCAACCTTTCAGTTTCAAGACAACTGCACTACCTACTGAGCTAAGCCGCCCGATTTTTGATAAAAAACGACAGTCTTACACGTTATGTTATTTTTGATGACGGCCGATAAAAAACGACAGTGTTACCCCTTATGTTTTTTTTGATAAAAAACGAGTGTTACCCCTTATGTTTTTTTTGATAAAAAACGACAGTGTTACCCCTTATGTTTTTTTTGATGACGGCCGATGAAAAACGACAGTGTTACCCCTTATGTTTTTTTTGATGACGGCCGATAAAAAACTACAGTGTTACCCCTCATGTTTTCTTTGATAAAAAAGGACAGTGTTACCCCTTATGTTTTTTTTGATAAAAAACGACAGTGTTACCCCTTATGTTTTTTTTGATAAAAAACGACAGTGTTACCCATTATGTTTTTTTTGATGACGGCCGATAAAAAACGACAGTGTTACCCCTTATGTTTTTTTTGATGACGGCCGATAAAAAACGACAGTGTTACCCCTTATGTTTTTTTTGATAAAAAACGACAGTGTCACCCCTTATGTTTTTTTTGATAAAAAACGACAGTGTTACCCCTTATGTTTTTTTTGATGACGGCCGATAAAAAACGACAGTGTTACCCCTTATGTTTTTTTTGATGACGGCCGATAAAAAACGACAGTGTTACCCCTTATGTTTTTTTTGATAAAAAACGACAGTGTTACCCCTTATGTTTTTTTTGATAAAAAACGACAGTGTTACCCCTTATGTTTTTTTTGATGACGGCCGATAAAAAACGACAGTGTTACCCCTTATGTTTTTTTTGATAAAAAACGACAGTGTTACCCCTTATGTTTTTTTTGATAAAAAACGACAGTGTTACCCTTTATGTTTTTTTTGATGACGGCCGATAAAAAACGACAGTGTTACCCCTTACGTTTTATTTGATGACTAGGAATAAAAAACAACAGGGTTACCCCTTATGATTTTATTTGTACTATAATTTTCAGTTAGGAGGAGCTGGGGATCGAACAACCAACCTTTCAGTTTCAAGACAACTAATCAACCTACTGAGCTAAGCCGCCCCAAATTTGATAATAAACGACAGTCTCACATCTTATTATTTATTTGATGACTGCCCATAAAAAACGACAGTGTTACCCCTTATGTTTTTTTTGATGACGGCCGATTAAAAACGACAGTGTTACCCCTTAGGTTTTTTTTGATGACGGCCGATAAAAAACGACAGTGTTACCCCTTACGTTTTATTTGATGACTTGGAATAAAAAACAACAGTGTTACCCCTTATGTTTTTATTTGTACTATAATTTTCAGTTAGGAGGAGCTGGGGATCGAACAACCAACATTTCAGTTTCAAGACAACTAATCAACCTACTGAGCTAAGCCGCCCAACTTTTGATAATAAACGACAGTGTCACATCTTATTATTTATTTGATGACGGACCATAAAAAACGACAGTGTTACCCCTTATGTTTTTTTTGATGACTGCCGATAAAAAACGACAGTGTTACCCCTTATGTTTCTTTTGATAAAAAACGACAGTGTTACCCTTTATGTTTTTTTTGATGACTTGGAATAAAAAACAACAGCGTTACCCCTTATGATTTTAATTGTACTATAATCTCCCAGCTAGGAGGAACTGGGGATCGAACAACCAACCTTTCAGTTTCAAGACAACTGCACTACCTACTGAGCTAAGCCGCCCGATTTTTGATAAAAAACGACAGTCTTACACGTTATGTTATTTTTGATGACGGCCGATAAAAAACGACAGTGTTACCCCTTATGTTTTTTTTGATAAAAAACGACAGTGTTACCCCTTATGTTTTTTTGGATAAAAAACGACAGTGTTACCCCTTATGTTTTTTTTGATGACGGCCGATGAAAAACTACAGTGTTACCCCTTATGTTTTTTTTGATGACGGCCGATAAAAAACTACAGTGTTACCCCTTATGTTTTTTTTGATAAAAAAGGACAGTGTTACCCCTTATGTTTTTTTTGATAAAAAACGACAGTGTTACCCCTTATGTTTTTTTTGATAAAAAACGACAGTGTTACCCATTATGTTTTTTTTGATGACGGCCGATAAAAAACGACAGTGTTACCCCTTATGTTTTTTTTGATGACGGCCGATAAAAAACGACAGTGTTACCCCTTATGTTTTTTTTGATAAAAAACGACAGTGTCACCCCTTATGTTTTTTTTGATAAAAAACGACAGTGTTACCCCTTATGTTTTTTTTGATGACGGCCGATAAAAAACGACAGTGTTACCCCTTATGTTTTTTTTGATGACGGCCGATAAAAAACGACAGTGTTACCCCTTATGTTTTTTTTGATGACGGCCGATAAAAAACGACAGTGTTACCCCTTATGTTTTTTTTGATAAAAAACGACAGTGTCACCCCTTATGTTTTTTTTGATAAAAAACGACAGTGTTTCCCCTTATGTTTTTTTTGATGACGGCCGATAAAAAACGACAGTGTTACCCCTTATGTTTTTTTTGATGACGGCCGATAAAAACGACAGTGTTACCCCTTATGTTTTTTTTGATAAAAAACGACAGTGTTACCCCTTATGTTTTTTTTGATAAAAAACGACAGTGTTACCCCTTATGTTTTTTTTGATAAAAAACGACAGTGTTACCCCTTATGTTATTTTTGATGACGGCCGATAAAAAACGACAGTGTTACCCCTTATGTTTTTTTTGATAAAAAACGACAGTGTTACCCCTTATGTTTTTTTTGATAACAAACGACAGTGTTACCCCTTATGTTTTTTTTGATGACGGCCGATAAAAAACGACAGTGTTACCCCTTATGTTTTTTTTGATGACGGCCGATAAAAAACGACAGCGTTACCCCTTATGTTTTTTTGATAAAAAACGACAGTGTCACCATTTATGTTTTTTTTGATAAAAAACGACAGTGTTACCCCTTATATTTTTTTTGATGACGGCCGATAAAAAACGACAGTGTTACCCCTTACGTTTTATTTGATGACTTGGAATAAAAAACAACAGTGTTACCCCTTATGTTTTTATTTGTACTATAATTTTCAGTTAGGAGGAGCTGGGGATCGAACAACCAACCTTTCAGTTTCAAGACAACTATTCAACCTACTGAGCTAAGCCGCCCAATATTTGATAATAAACGACAGTGTCACATCTTATTATTTATTTGATGACGGACCATAAAAAACGACAGTGTTACCCCTTATGTTTTTTTTGATGACGGCCGATAAAAAACAACAGTGTTACCCCTTATGTTTTTTTTGATAAAAACCGATAAAAAACGACAGTGTTACCCCTTATGTTTTTTTTGATAAAAAACGACAGTGTCACCCCTTATGTTTTTTTTGATAAAAAACGACAGTGTTACCCCTTATGTTTTTTTTGATGACGGCCGATAAAAAACGACAGTGTTACCCCTTACGTTTTATTTGATGACTTGGAATAAAAAACAACAGTGTTACCCCTTATGTTTTTATTTCTACTATAATTTTCAGTTAGGAGGAGCTGGGGATCGAACAACCAACCTTTCAGTTGCAAGACAACTAATCAACCTACTGAGCTAAACCACCCGATTTTTGATAATAAACGACAGTGTCTCATATTATTATTTATTTGATGACGGCCCATAAAAAACGACAGTGTTACCCCTTATGTTTTTTTTGATGACGGCCGATAAAAAACGACAGTGTTACCCCTTATGTTTTTTTTGATAAAAAACGACAGTGTTACCCTTTATGTTTTTTTTGATGACGGCCGATAAAAAACGACAGTGTTACCCCTTACGTTTTATTTGATGACTAGGAATAAAAAACAACAGGGTTACCCCTTATGATTTTAATTGTACTAAAATCTCCCTGCTAGGAGGAGCTGGGGGTCGAACAACCAACCTTTCAGTTGCAAGACAACTGCACTACCTACTGAGCTAAGCCGCCCGATCTTTGATAACAAACGACAGTCTTACCAGTTATGTTATTTTTGATGACGGCCGATAAAAAACGACAGTGTTACCCCTTATGTTTTTTTTGATAAAAAACGAGTGTTACCCCTTATGTTTTTTTTGATAAAAAACGACAGTGTTACCCCTTATGTTTTTTTTGATGACGGCCGATAAAAAACGACAGTGTTACCCCTTATGTTTTTTTTGATGACGGCCGATAAAAAACGACAGTGTTACCCCTTATGTTTTTTTTGATAAAAAACGACAGTGTTACCCCTTATGTTTTTTTTGATAAAAAACGACAGTGTTACCCCTTATGTTTTTTTTGATAAAAAACGACAGTGTTACCCCTTATGTTTTTTTTGATAAAAAACGACAGTGTTACCCCTTATGTTTTTTTTGATGACGGCCGATAAAAAACGACAGTGTTACCCCTTATGTTTTTTTTGATGACGGCCGATAAAAAACGACAGTGTTACCCCTTATGTTTTTTTTGATAAAAAACGACAGTGTCACCCCTTATGTTTTTTTTGATAAAAAACGACAGTGTAGGGGTGACACTGTTGTTTTTCTTTGGTCGTCATGAAAAAAACATATGGGGTAACACCGTTGTTTTTTATTGGTCGTCATGAAAAAAAACATAAGGGGTAACACTGTCGTTTTTTATTGGTCGTCATGAAAAAAAACATAAAAAACTGTTGTTTTTTATTGGTCGTCATGAAAAAAAACATAACGGGTAACACTGTTGTTTTTTTATTGGTCGTCATGAAAAAAAACATAAGGGTTAACACTTGTTTTTTTATTGGTCGTCATGAATAAAAACATAAGGGGTAACACTGTTGTCTTTGTCAAACAAAATATAATGGGTAACACTGTCGTATTTTAATGGTCGTCATGAAAAAAAACATATTAAAAAAATAAATAAAAATTGTCCTTGTCAAATAAAATATAAGGGATAACACTGTGGTTTTTCATCAGTCATCATGGGAAAAAAATATAAGGGGTAACACTGTCGTATTTATCAAATGAAACGAGGGGTTACAGTGTCGTTTTTTATCTGTCTTAATGAAAAACCCATAAGGGGTAACACTGTAGAAATGCATCGAATAAAACATAGGGGGCTATACCATGGGGCCAAACAAAGCCATAGTGGCCATAGACCCATAAGGCTATAGTATAGGCCCTATATAATTGTTCAGCCTTTGATTGAAGCCTTAATGGAGCAGTTGAGGAGCCTTATGTTGACTTTTTGTAGGTAGACTCACAAAAATAAATTCCATAATAAATTATGATTTACAAACCCTAGTATAGCGCTTGTACGTCAGAGTGCATAATGGGATTTCTTGATTTGAAAAACCACAATATGAAAAACCACGTAATTAAGGCGCCGTTGAATCAATTCACGTTTAATTGGACAGCTCAAGCGATGAGCACGAGTTCTCATTCCAGGTGTGAAGCTGTGTTGTCCACTAAGGGGCAGCATTCAATTATTAAAGTATATCACTTATCCTCTCGCTGTAGCCCTCACACAAAACTATCGTGCTTGTCTGTGAAACTCACCCCGTTCATTTCTATTTTACGTGAAGGTTGCATAGCAATGACAGCTATATATGATGGCTATATTCAGACTTGACAACTAATTGCATCAAAAATCTGTAAGCATTGAAACCTTCACTGATTGAGAACTCTCCTTCTAGCACATGCAGTCTTTTTAATTAGGACACACAAACACACCCACGCACAGACACATACACATACACACACATGCGTACACAAACTTACACTTACACTTACACACACGCACAAACACACACAGACACACACAGACACACACAGGCATTCAGACACACATACACGTGCACAGAAACACATACACACACACACACACACAAACACACACGCACACAGACAAAAAACCTACACAGACACACACACACACAGACACACAGACACACACACACACACACACACACACACACATACAGACACACCAGATAACTGACATGGGCAGATAGTTCCTTGTGTGGCACAGTCTTCTCCCCCCCCCCCCCTCTGCTTGTTGACTGAGGCGGCGTTCTGAAAGGCGTCTGCTCAGGCTTCCCTTCCCTTCCCGCCCGTCAGCCTGCAGCTGCCCCAACCGCCTCTCTGAGCAGGCAGGAGGAAGTGGGGCTGCCCTTCTCCTTCCAGTAAGGGCAGGGCCGCGAGGGGGCGTGGCCCGGACGGCAACGGCCGCGATCACACGGCGGCGACAGGCGGCTCCAAAGGACGCTTAGCGAGGCGCCACCTCTCTCTCTCTCTCTCTCTCTCTCTCTCTCTCTCTCTCTCTCTCTCTCCCTCTCCCTCTCTCTCTCTCTCTCTCTCTCTCTCTCTCTATCTCTCTCTCTCTCTCTCTCTCTCTCTCTCTCTCTCTCTCTCTCTCTCTCTCTCCCTCTCTCTCTCTCCCTAGATATATATCTTTAATATTGATTAATGATACTATGTGAAGACACTGATCATGTTAATGATTTCTCACAATAATTATCGATACAATGACTTAAAAAAAGTTATGAAAGAGTTGCTCAAGAATGAGCAGCGGCCTCACATGGTCCTTTGGGGCTCCCTGGTGCCCGCGGGCACTGTGTTGGTGACCCCCGGTATGGCGGGTGGGGCAGGGTGGGGTCCTTCTTGTACAGGGTGGGGTTTCACTGGAGCCCCCCCTGTATGATTGCACAGACGTAAATAAACAATCATGCAGTAAGAGTGTCTGACGGGAAGTGCCTCCATTGAGGTGGTGGATGAGGTCACCCCCACACTCCTCCTTTGATGAGGTCTTTACCCCCCAGAACATTCACGGGTCTCCCCTGCTGGCTCAGCCAAAGCAGGGATCTGAACCCTTGCTATTGGGGGAGGGGGTCAGGGGGTGTCCTGTGGTATTCTGTGGTATTTCATTTCCCAAAGCAGTTATCTTGCATCGACACTAAACCGCGAGTACTCCGCCCATTCCCAGTATCTCAACCCCCAGGAGACATTCCCGTAGCAGCCGAGATGGTCTCTGCTGATCCGACTCTCAGACTGCGGTCCAGCGTTGGACCAGGCAGGAGCTTCTGTGTTGTGGACCACCATGGAGATGGGACCCCATGTTCCCTCTGCTCCGAGCTGTTCTGGTCTAATGACTCTGTGTCTCATGGCTCTGTGTCTGATGTCTCTGTCTCTCTCTATCAGGGATTCATTTCAGGTGAGGCCTGTCTGTGTGCATTGCCATCCTTACAGTGAGCGTGTGTTTATTATCGAAGCCTAAGCAAAGCTAGGGCAGTAGGCACAGCAATAAAGCCTTATGGCTGTCAGGGCTTTAAAGTTGGGGAGTGGTGTCCGGACTGTGGTTGAGTCAAACGGGCATGAAGAGGGCTGGTCTATCTATCTCCATGTAGGGCCAAACCAGACACAGCTGGTGATAGACTGACAGCTGTTTGCTCTCTTTTGTAAGGGTCGGACTTCCGTGGAACTCAATTATCAGCTCTGTAATCAGTTCCTAGGATTTATGAACAACAATACCCGCATTTCTGCAGAAGTCACAGACTGAAGCCAGCGATGCAACAATGAGTTCCCTTACAGAGAAGGCTCTGAGTTTTTATTTCCAATGATCACAGTGTCGCCCATAACATAGCAGTCCACACATCGGCACGCATACAGGGTGCTCAGGAGGTAGAGCGGGTTGGCGGGTAACCGGAAGGTTGCTAGTTCAAGTACCGAGTTGTCCCTGAGTGAGACGCCTCACCCAAACTGCTCCCGACGAGCTGGCTGTCGCCCTGCGTGGCCGACTCCGCCGTCGGTGTGTGTATGTGTACGTGAATAGGGGTTAATGTGAGGCAGTATTGTAAAGAGCTTTGAGTGGCCACTTGTTTGAAAAGCGCCGTATAAATGCAGTCCATCCTTCATTTACATACCTGCCCGGTGACACACCTTGCCCGGTATGTCAACTGCTGTTTGTGGTTCCCCTCTCTTAAAAGCAGTTGGTTTCCTCCCCGTCTTCCTGTCTCTCTCTCAGCACTCAGGTGCGCGTGTGTTACAGGAATGCAGCTACCTGTTACTTATTCCTGGCTGCGATGCGTAAGTGATATGGCCGCCAGCCATGGGGCCACACAAACGGACCAGCACTTAACACGGCCTTCCAAACACGCCCGGCGCATTACGCTGTAGATCTGAGGCCTGATGGAGGGCCAGATCACATCTGGATCCACCGCCTCTTGCTCTCACTTCCTGTTCCTGAAGCCCTTAAACTCGGCCAGCTGCAGAAAACACTCAAACATCGTCCGTCAAAGTTTCAGATCCACTGCAGCAATACGCTTATTAAATCCCTTTCTGAATCTGCACCCACTCGTACCCCCCCCCCCCCCCCCGCCCCTCCGGTTCTGTGCCCGCGCCCGAGCTCTGGGCCATGTGACCCGGGGTGACCCCGGTGTGGTACTGTCGTGGGGTAGGAGCCCCTCCGTCGGACCCCCACCGGCAGCGCTCCGATGGGGAGTAGGATCCTCCAGCCAGACGGAAACGCCGGAGCTGGACTTCGGTCCGGTGGAAGGGATCTGTGAGGATATACCGGGGGGGGGTTACGACCTCTGGGACTGGTTTGACTCAGGGACGGACAGGGAAGGGACAGACGGACACGTGAGAGTCACACCAAGTCGAAGGTCGTGTTTTAAATAGTTCAACTGCTCATACAGCCACCAGACCGTGGCTGCTTTAGCCACGGTCTGTGTGTGTGCATGTTTGAGAGGGAGTGTGTGTGTGTGTGTGTGTGTGTGTGTGTGTGTGTGTGTGTGTGTGTGTGTGTGTGTGTGTGTGTGTGCGCGTGTGTGAGCTTATTTCAGCAGAGGGAACACAAGGAAAGGGAGAGATGGTGGAGAGAATCTGGATAATGTTGGCCTGACTACCGTTGGCTATAGTTAGTGTTAGTTAGTTGGTTAGTTAGTTAGTTAGTGTTCACGTCGGTATGTGTGTTGTGTTCTTCTTGGTCGGCTGTGCTCCGCCGTGATTGGTCCACAGCTGACAGCGATTATAGTAAACGGGAGACAGCTGCTGCCAGTCAAGAGAGTCTGCGTGACTAGTGTGTGTGTGTGTGTGTGTGTGTGT